>NW_024582756.1:349489-475043 GCF_018398535.1 Haplochromis burtoni
TTATCTTATACGTGATCTACTTCTCTGACACATGTTTGCCTTGTAAATTTGAATAAAATTAAATAATTTTTAAAAAGTCCAGGTTGATTCACAATAAAGTATCTTCAGCAACTTAATGATGTATACATATTTCATATAACCATGACATAAAACCCATTTTATATATATTATATTAAATTTTTCTGACTTTCTGACTAGTAGGTGCACATCTAAGCATAAATTGGGCGTTAATGCTTATCTTTTTCTTTCCCTGTTTAATACAAACGTTATAAATAAATTACAATATAATAACTGGTCTTATTTCATTTTATTAATACTCTTTGGGAGGGAATTCTAAATTGTAGAAAATACTGTAAAGACTTTAAAAATTAGTCACGATGACTGAAATCTAACTAATGGAATTACAAAATGCGCCATGAACCCAAATAAGCAGAATTCAAACAATATTAAAAAACCTTTCTGATAACAATATGTTTTTCATGTAATAAATACTATAGAACCTTACACCGTTTAAAACATTAAAGGCTAAAAGACATAAAAATTTGCTAGAATATTCCAACAAGAGATTGGCCGCTGTCGTCATCGTACAGAGCATAACGCAAGGCGTACAATTTGCCACACGGGGCACACCGGTTGGTCGGAGTTTACGCCTTGAAGACAAGCACAACTACTTAAAAACGACAGGTGGCAAACACCGCCCGGTCGTGTTTTAACCGGCGAAGCCACACCAATTCTCCAAACTGTCATTACCGTTAATAAAACTATGAGCTCAGCTAACTTGCTTAGCTTCATAATCGGTCTTGGAAGGCGGTGTGAGCCTTGTGAGTTAATTTCTAGATGGTTCCATGCTCACCATAGACAGGCTCAGAAATGTATCACTAACTTACACGGAAAAGCAGTTCAATTTCCCAGCTATGAGCACAAATGGTCGCTGAAAGCAGAGAAGTTGCGTTCACGTGTATTACAGTGACACAGGTGAGACAACACTTATAAATGAAAACCTGTCCTGTGTAGCTATCCTTCACAAACTATAATAAGATTTTACTTGGTACTTACGGTGTACATCTGTCGCTGTACTCATTGGCGATTGTCTCGATTCCTCCAGCTCGGGCTACAGCTACATAGCAGCTTTGAAAGCCCAAGTCAAATCCCACCACTGACATCTTGAGCGATATATGTCTCCTAGGTTTATCTTTGTATACAGTATGATTTCTGTAAAGAAAATAAACCTGTAACTAGATTTTAAAACATAAAAAAGATGCTCCAGTCAAGTGAAGTTGTTAAGCTGCTCTATCTTAAATACTTCTACTCATAATCCACACCGCTGATTGTTGCCGGTGTCTCTGATGTGTGCTGGCAGGCTGCAGCGGCAAGGTCTGCTTTACCGTCTCGCCCGCAGACATCGCGAGATTTACAGGGTTCTAGCGCTCTCTGGACTTTTCCATATCCACGTGAAAGACAGTTCTCCAACAGTCGAGGTGTAGGGAGAAAGCTCCATAAATTTCTTCTTATTTAATAATAATAAAAAAAAAAACTCCAAGTTTAAGGTTTACAGTAAGTGAAATCAACTAAACAACTAAACAACTAAAGCATAGCAATTTTTAAAGTTGTTGTTACTGAAAAAGATTAGTTTTTAAATACGTTCTCCTTAGTAATTTTCATGATATAAAATTACCAATCATTATAAATAATTAGTATAAAATAGTAGCTGACATAAAACGTTTTTGGTTTGGTTTGCAAAAACAAAATGTCATTTATTTAAGAATCTATGAAACAGAGAAGAGAGCTGATGACATGTAAACGCAGCTCTGACAAATCGTAAATGCAGGTGGGTGTGGTGACACTTGACTGCTGAAAGTGTGCACTGTGTTGGTGACAGAAACCTGAATGCTTAACCTCAGTAACTGTTTCCACAGAAAGTGGAAATAAGAAGCTGGGGAGAAATATGATAAACAGAATGTTTATATGCCATTATATGCTGATTGTAAACGAAACATTATTATGTGAGGCACATTTTTTCCTTTAATGTAGTATAAATGAATCACATGTATCACAGTACTGCACTAAACTCTAATTCATTTATATTTTATTTGAAACATAGTAAATCAATGCACCAAGATATTTAAACATGTTCAAACCAAATGGAAATACAAGAAAAAACTGAGTTTGTGAGTTTGTACACATATTTGGATAATGCTTTTGCTGTATTGGCAGTGCGTTTGGTATCACTGTCATGCTTTCCAGACTGTATTGCACGGAGGATCAAACTCTGACTGTGCTTTTCTGCAGTCATAATTTATCAGTTTTAACAAGAACTCCAACACCATGAGATTTACATGATGGAGGGGATTCATATCTGCATTTTGTTTTACAGATTCTACAGACACTCACAGTTGTACGTCTCTCCTGACCTCTTCTGCACAAACTGATGATGATTTGACTCACAAATTTCAAATTATACTGATTTTCAGACCACTTTTTTTTTCTAATTTAGCATACCTCGGGCTGTTTCCCATTCTTAAGAATGGTTTCTTGACACTCACTGAGACCATTTCGTCAAACAGTAGATGGATTAAGAGAAGGGCCAGTGTCAGGTCTTTACTGGATTTTGTCCCGTTTCTTAAGGATGACTTTGAGATACTTCTCATGTGCCGAAGAGAGCCTTTTTTGTAGTTGTCAATCACAATGTAACGACATACAATTTGAAATTGTGTCTTTAATTGTCTGATCTGTATTGCCACCATACTCATTTATCACTTAGATGGCTTTTGTATGTTTGAATGATTCATAGGTCAGAGTTAAGTGTCTTAAACAAAAACAAAACATTCCTACGGAAATGGTTACATACACAGACTGGACTGAAACGGAGGGAAAATAACAGCGAATGTCCAAAGGAAAACTTTGACAGAATTCAGGAAGCCTGCAGAACCATTGCTCAAGAACACTTAGAATAATATCCTGTTCCTTATAAGCAAAATATCAAGAAAAATGAGGAGTTGCTCAAGACTTTTGCATAGTATTATTTAAAAAAAAAAGCACACAAAACGTCAGGGCTGCTGTGAATTAAATGTTAATGATTACAAATACATGCAGTAGACATTCCTTACCCATAGGAGGCGATAACGGAGTTGATTGGGCCGGAAATACGCGCTTATTTAACGCCAACAAAGAAGAAAAAGTAACCTGCAACATGGCGACTCCCATGCATAGATTAATAGCCAGGAGGCAAGCGTGAGTATAATATTGTTAATTGACTGTAGCGCTGTGGGTTTTGTATATTCGTGAGTACTACAGGCTGTTGAACAGCAGCGAGGTTGAGCTGCTCGAGCTCCGTGTCAGACTCAGGGGCCGGTGAACAGTGAACGCAGCTCCAGCGCGCCTCTCTGTGCTCCACATCATTATTAGCTTATTTATTCTTGTAGAGGGTGTCTGTTCAAGGCTGGTTGACGCCGTGAATGCCACTTTTGTCACACTATCTGTTTCAAGAACGACAAATAAAATGTCGGGTCTCTGTCACGTTTCTGCGCTCACTTGTTTATAAAATTCAGGCGGATTTTTGCCGCATTTTAGTGTCTGTGAGGAAATGTTGAAAATATTTTTGCATTGAATTGTAACACAGGCAACACAGGAATGTCCCGCTGGTGCTCGTTTTTTTCCCCCCAGCCATTTATCACGGTCTCAAGTTTGCACCGGAACTTATTCTGATACGTGAAAATGATTTCATCTCATCTTGAGCAAGGAGAACTGCAGGGTGGTGCTCCTTTTCATTATTGTTTTTCTTTAATGAGCATTTAAATTCGTATAGGAATAAGAGGTCGGCCCATCTTCATATACGCTGCATATTTACTCACTGTAGAAAAAGCACCTTTAAAGCACTGATGAAGTTAAAACTTCCAACTTCTTCAGCAACTACAAAGCTGTACCTTTGTTTATTAACATTTACAGTTGTGGTCCAAAGGGGTCATGGTAATTTGGGGCTTTTAATGATTTATTTGATCTGTTCTTTCTAGCAAGTTGCACCTCAACCAGACATTTGGTAGCCATCAATAAACTACTGTCAGATTTTTGGCTGGATATTTGAGCACTTTACTTGGCAGACTTGTAAGAGTTTATTTAAATTGGTTGGTTTCTTAGCACTGACCTGGTTTTTAATTTTCAATAGGGTTGTGGTCAGGGCCTTGGGAAGGTCTTTTCCAGAAGTTTTGGCCCCCCCCCCCCCCAATTTAAAAAAAAAAAAACAAAAACAAAAAACAGTTTTGATGTTTGCTCAGGATCATTGTACATTTGGAACATCTAATTGTGTCCAACTTCCAAATGTTTAGTTCTTGATTTGAGGGGAAGTTGAAGAATTTGGAAGTAATCCTCCTTTTTCATTATTCCATCCCCTTTGTGCAATGTACAGGTAGCACTTGCACCAAAACAGCCAGAGAGCAGGATGCTACCACCACCATGCTTATTCTTAGGTTTAAAAGCCTCACCTTCACTCCTCCAAACATACATCTTGTGGTTTTGGCCAAATAGCACCAATTTTTTTTTTTTGTCTCGTTAGACCATAAAACCTTTCTCAAGAAAGCATTTCACTTGTCCATGTGGGATGCAGCATATTTCAGTTGAGTTTGAAAGTGTTGATTTTGGAGCAGGGGCTTCTCGCTTGATCAGCCCTTGACCCTCTCAGTCTATGTCAATGTAAAACTAGCTTCACTGTGGACAGTGATGCTGATGTTCCAACAGTTTCCAGTTCATCATCAGGATCAAGCGCTGGCGGTTCCGCAGTTGTTCCTAGATGACACATTTGAATAAAATTCCTCCAATACAACTTCCCAGTTTGTGTAAAACTGGAATTCTCCTTTTTACTGTAGATCTTCAGTAAGTTCCTTGGGCTTGAACAGTTCAACCTAGTGAGTGCTGTAAGCCAAATCCTTTTTATGCTGGCAAAGAGAAACTACCACTTGCAGTCAGTCATGATCACTAATGAGAAGTTAATAGGCCTTGGCCTTTCATGTTAAAAGACACTGAAACTTTCAATGCCACTTTTTAAAATATTTAAGTAGGGATAGGTATCGTTTAGGTTTTATCCAATACCGGTGCCAAATCGGTACTTTTGAAACGGTGCCTGTGCTTAAACGGTGCTCGAACCGGTGATTAAAGAATGGAGAACACAAACTTTGTCCAAAAACCTATCATGTTTAGCTGTTTTGTTTGTTATTTTTTTACCAAAAAAAAAAAAAATGTCAGCCTTTTCTGCAGCTATAGGGCATATGGTATCACTCTTGGCTGGAAGCAGTGCTTAAACAATAGAAGAAAAAAAAACACAAACTTTGTCCAAAAACCTCTCACGTTTAGCTGTTTTCCACTTTTTCTTTGGTCATTTTAGCCTTTTTGGCCAAGGTGAAGGGAGTATCTGCCATCAAACAAGAAGACAGCCGCATGTAACTACGATGGTGTTTGCTAGTTCACCTTACATGCATTAATATAATAACGTTGTTGGCGTACTTAACGTAAATTACACACGAACAACATTAAGCTACTCGCCCAGAGCTGATGCTGCCATCATCATCCATCGTCATTTCTGCTACACTGGCAGGGCTAGGGGCCAGGACTCTCCCCTTCGGGTTCTTGGGAGATGTTGCTAACTCCAGGTTAAAAAACAAAAAAAAACCCGCTATGTGTCGCCAGGTGTTTCATCAGATTCGAGGAGTTACCTCCTTTGCACAGTATCACCTTAAAGCACTTGCTGCAGGCTGCTGAGTTTGCATCTTTTGCTGTGAAGTACAGCCAGACTTTGACCGCGTCACCTTGGGCATTTTTAATCTGTAGCTCTGCTATAAAAGAACGTACGTACGTGGGCCCGCCTACTATCCTTGGAAAGGTAAAATGATTGGCTAGAATCCAAAGTGTATGACATCTCAGGAAAAAAAAGCACCGAAATGTGCGCTGCTTTTCGGTCTGGTTACTACCGTTTATGTCAGAACCGTGCCATAATGGCACTGGATACTGGTACCCATCCCTATATTTAAGGGAGTGTATGTATATATTTAAGTATGTATGCATACATTTGACACTTTGTGGGGATAGAGAGGGGGGGGAAAAAGAATCCAAGAAAGTAATTGAAAGTCCAAACTTACCATGACATTGACACCTACGATGAGTGGATGTAAACTTCTTACCACAACTGTATGTGACAGCAAAGAGATGTACCCGCAGCCATGTTTATTTACATTCATATTAGCCTTTGTTGTTACATACAGGGAGGCAAACAAACAACATGTGCGCTGCCAGAAGTGTTTGGAGATGGGACACTGGACCTACGAATGCACCGGGAAGAGGAAATATGTGCACAGGCCATCAAGAACGACTGAGCTGAAAAAGAAACTCAAGGAAAATGAAAACAAACCCCTCAGCATAGCTGGGTAAGGTGTCTTGATCAGATTAAGCAATTTTATGTACAACAATACCTCTGTGTTAATATAGATATTTGTGCATCAGATTATTTTTTCCTAATCACTAATGATGTTCATTAAAAATCTTTTTTTTTTTTTGTTTTAAATATTTGTCTCCACAGACCAGGCACAGAAGGCTCCAGTGAGAAGAAAGTGAAAAAGAAGTAAGTAAGGTGGACCAACTGTCACAACTGATATGATGTAGTTATCAGACCTGCTATAAAGTAGGGTTGCACAATTATTATTTATTTTCTTCTTTTTTTTTCTTTTTTTTTTTATTGGTACTGAGATCGCAATTTATCAGAACTGTGATTTTATTGACATATTCATATTCAGACCAATGGCTTTTACATCCATGTAGTGTGACTCCTGCTAATATACACAAACTTTAGAAATCAGTGCATCTCTTAGATGATAAATAAGCATCAAAACCTATTACAAAAAAATAAGACCTTTACATTATGCAGTATTCCGGTTAATAAGCAGAGAAATAAAGTGTTCATCTGTCGTAGTCGTAAGTTTTCCCCTCCCCCTTTTTTTGGTACCTCCATGATGTCTGTGAATAAATTGTGTAGCAAAGTAGTGGAACGTGATTTCAGTGCATCTTTGCAAGCTTTATGAATATGCCAATGGGCCTTGCAGGCTCACATTCATGGACATCGGAGTTGAGGTTGGACTTGCGTTACAAGAATAAGTCCTGCTTTCCAACACTGGCCTGTGGAGTTGAACAGTTCATGTATTACATTGCTAAAAAAATAACTTATTACACAAAATGATACTGGGTAACATTCATAGCAGAGAAGAATGGTTAGATTACGGTTTTGCAATTCAACAAGTTTTAGACTGATTAATTTCCGGGGGGAAAAATCCTATAAACCAAGCGATACGACTTAGTTTGTTTTTGGTGCTCACACTTGGTCACCTGAAAGTCGATGAGGTCACATGGGAGCTATAGTTGTGTAACCTGGTGTTACAATTTGCTCAGCGAGGGATTCCAGCAAGGTGCTGGCATCCCTGAGTATCTGTTTCGGAGCTGCTTCCCTGTTTTGAAACTTTAATTAAAACCAGTCTGTTTTAAGTGAGTGAAACGTCCCTAAACAGCTCCCTCTTGTGGAAGCTCTTGGTGACTGCACATCACTACATTTGCAACCTTTTCAAATCTCTTAAAGATTGCAGTGTTTTGTCTCATAGCCATAATGTCTAATCCATCAACCTAACTGTTCTAAATGTCATTTGTGGTAATCTTAAACACTTTGTTTATCCGTTGAAAATGCATTAAAACTTTTATTTAATTTTTTAATGGTAGATTCTGGTCTCATCACAGCGATGTGTTAGAAACACCATTGTTGTAGTCTGAGCTGTGATTACAGCAAAAGCACAGTTGTTACTAATAACAAGTCACAATGTCTCTGTTTTGTTCTCCCAGCATGTGCAAAAACAGGACTGTGAAACTGAAGCAGCTACACCAAAACCTGTTGTTTTTTGTTTTGTTGGGGGTTTTTTTTTGTCTTTTCCTCCTTGACACCTTTGCGTTTCTTACTGCGACAGCCATAAAACAGCCACAGCACTCCTTTCAGCTGAGCACTCTTTATCTTTCCCAAATGAATTAACCTTCTTCTTTTGAGAGCAGTAAGAGTGCCCGTTTGGGTCTATTTAACTGAAGATTGACTCAAAAGTTTGCCCCCTGGTGGTAAGGGTGCCTGACACAGCAATTATTCAATGGTTGTAAAAGCATTATAAGAATATGTGTGGTTTTTTAAAAAAAAAAAAGTTTGTCACTTGAATGCATTTTAAGCCAGAGTCGACTTGAAAAACCTCTCAAAGTTCTGCTGTCCCAAGTGTTGTGACTTTCTTAGTCTTGCTTGTTTGTTTGAGGGTCGGAGGGGAGAATGCCATCAAATCCCATCAGTACCAGACATAACAGGGGTATATGAAAGTAGCTGTTCAGAATTATAACACTGTCACTCCCTGCTCATAAAAGAGGCAGATAAAGGCCTGATTATCATCGTGCGACTGTTCTGGTCTTTTCAGCATCCAAAAGGAAAACCGTAAAATCGTTGTCACGTGTGCATCCGCGAAGTCTGCATGACACCCAGCTGCACCAATTTCCCCATCGTGGAAAAAATGCAGCTTACATGTATTATCTCATCACGCTACACGTGTGAAAGGGCAACTCTGGATAATGTCCCAACCCACATTTTCCTAGAATTCGCGTGTGAGAAAACAAATTGGTGTGCATGTAATGTTCCAGGTATGCAAAATCAGCACTTGTAGTTGACGTTGTGTCCTCTGAGTTCCAGTGTTTGTAAACGGAGTATTACAGCAAGTGAGATGCACCTTAGGGACTGTAACAGGTACAGCCTGAGACCTTAATAACCAAACCTCTGGTGTTCAGCGTTGGATATTCAGATTTTCCTCCACTTGTTCTCAGGGCTAAAGACTCGAGCGACAGCAGCAGCGGCTCAGGCGGCTCCTCCAGTGACTCATCGTCAGACAGCAGCGATTCCTCCAGCTCCTCTTCAGATGACAGCAGCAGTGACAGCGACGATGACAGCTCTTCCTCCTCCTCATCCTCTTCTTCGTCCTCCTCATCTTCGTCCTCAGACAGCTCAGACTCAGGAAGTAGCAGCGATTCGGATCAAGGACCTCCTAAGAAGAAGAAAAAGAAGAAATAAACATTGTGGAATCAGCAGGATTTCTTGTTGTTATTTTTCTTTTCCTGATTTTTTTTCTTTTTTTTCTTTTTTTTCTCCTTATTAAAACAACAACAACTGAGTGGATATGGACTAAGGAGAGGAGACACGATGTCACAAAAGAGAAATAAGGCAATTCCAGTGTTACTTCTACTAGTGGGATATTTTCTTCAATTTTTAGGTCTATTAAGGATACAAACTTTAAATATCCAAAGCAACGAATGTGATTAATCAAATGAAATCTTGTGATTTTGTACTTTAGTATATTTTTAGTGAAACTTAATCTGTACAGCTCAAAATCTTTATAAAACAGCAGCATATCTAGAACTGAAAAGACATGATACAACCTCAGTATAAAAGATTATATAACAGTTGTGTTTTAGTCTGAATAAAATTAGTTACGCACACAAAAAACTCTTGTTGCTCGGGAATTGGATTTGCTTGTTTCACTGTAAAGCTTTTTTTTTTTTTTTTTTTTTTTTTTTTTTTTTAAAAACCTTTTTGAATTTGCTATTGTAAAATTTTTATTTTGCTAAAAAAAAGGGGGGGAAAAGAAACGCATTATATGATTTTAGATATATGGGTTTAGGAATAAAATGTCAAACAGTCTTTTTGTTCACGAGTTTACAAATAAAATATTTTTTAAATCAGCATATAGTCATGTGAAATACAGGTTATTGTAGTTTTGCATTTTCTAATTCATTTCATTTTCACTTTGTTTTTACGTTTAGTTGCCGTTAGTTTTCAGAGAGGATTTTCTTTCTTCAGTTTAGTTTTTTTCAGTTGATCATTTTAGTCTTTTTATTATCAATATAGGGAGGGGATATGTCAGTTTCAGGAAAACCAAGGATTGCAGTAAAAACAAAGCTGACTCGGTCTTGATGACATCTAGAGTCTTAATAAACACATCCATCAATGCCTCATCAGGCAAGTTGTAACAATTGTTTTTTAAACTTAGGGTGTTTCCTGAATATGCTTTATTTTATTTTTTAATAAAAGTATTTAGTTTTAATTTTTAGCTAGCTATAATAACCTTAATCTGCACATAACAAAGAAAAACCCATCTTGTGTCAGCAGGTCTTAAAATTATTCAACACAACCTCATATGAACGACACATGACATAGTAAATCATTTTTAACCTTAGCCAAACTACAGAAGCAGTGTGTGGGAAAACCAAGTATACCCTATGATCCAGTAGCTTGTAAAACCGCCTTTAGCAAGAATAAGTTGAAGTAATCATTTTCTGTATGACTGACAGTTGCTTACGTTGTGGAGGAATTTTGGCCCACTCGTTTTTTCCTTTCTTTCTTTTTTTTTTTTTACAGTGTTGTTTAATTTCATTGAGGGTTACCGTTGCATTGCGTTTGTTTATGCTCAACGTTCCTGCTACAGCATTTCATCAGGATGAGGTCTGCGCTTTGACTCGGCCATTGCAACACCTCGATTCTTTCTTTTTTTTCCAGTTATTGTGTTGCAGATTTAATGCTTTGCTGTCAATGTCCTCTTGCACAACTCAATTTCAGCCAAGCTTTAGCTGACAGTCACATGGCTTCACCTTTTACTCAATGACTGCAAAGTTTCCAGGTCCGGTGGTTGCAAAAATACCTCAAATCATCAAACCTCCACCACCATGCTTCACAGTTGGTGTGAGGTGTTGATATGCTAGTTCAGTTCTAAGTTTACAGTGCGTATTATGGCCAAACATCTTCACTGTGTACTGATATGTTTAAGGAGTTTGCTCTTGTGGTTTGTTTAGATGCAACTTTGCAAACTTAAGCTGTGCTGGCCTGTTCTTGTAAGAGAGAAGAAGCTTTCTCCGGCAACCCTTCCAAACAAGACATACTTGTTCAATCTTTTTGTAACTGTACTCTCATGAGCTTTAACATTTAACATGCTAACCAAGGCCTTTAGAGTCTGAGATGAAGCAGGGTGTACTTAGTTTCTCACACGTTTTGGTTTTTTGACTCAATTTTTGATGAATAAATAATAACAGTGTAATATGTCACGTTTTCAAGTTTAACTGAGGTTGCATTTACCTTATTTTAAGACCTACTAAGGACCAGATGTTATTTTACATTATGTCCTGATGCCTGAAACCTTAGAACTGAAAATGGATCCACTTCCTTCTTTTCATTCTATGTCCATGTCAGGCAGTATTAGTGGGAAGTGCTGTTGTCTTCAAAGATAATATAAAATCTTGTAAAATTATTGTTTTGTAGTAATTAAAATATAAACATAGAGTTTAGCATCCAACACAGACAGTCAATAAGGTTACAGGACACCCAAAAGCTGCTTTGAGCCTTTTAACCAATGTAATGTCAGTTTTTGCTGCGTATAGGCACCTGTAAAGTCAGACATATTATTGCACATCCACTAAAGGTGTGAAGTTGGAGGCAGAGTAAGACATCACAAAGTAAGTCATTGTTTGAAAGATTAAAAAATGAATCATATTACTATTTAAAACGTATTTACTTATTAATCATGGACGCGGGCAGCTAAATCTAGATAACTAGGGTGTGTGTTAAAGATTAGATGAGCTATGAATTAAAAGCAGGGTACGGTTTGCCATAACCTGCTGTCCATGGTACAATCAGGGAACAATGAAACGTGATTTCCTAAACGTCAAAGTCTGGTCAACCTTGCGCGTCACTGAAATGCTGCATTCACACCGAATGGGAATTACTTAGAGCTATCCGAGGGGTACGATAAAAAAAAATAAAACTCGCAACTGCTAAGAAGGCTCAATCGTGTTTTTAAAGACATCGTCAGCGGTGCTGACGTGTTAATTAAGATTTACTTTATGACAGTGTTTACTGTGTCGGATGGTGGGATTGACAGATTTCCGACAGCGCGAATGCACCACCGCTTTGCCATCCATGCATTCAGTCCTGTCTGTGGTGGTACCTGCTGGCTGCTTAACTTAGCTAGCAGTCTTACCTATCAGTTCAGGAGTAACCAAAAAATGAACGCGAGAGAAAATGATTTTTATTTTGTTTCCCTCTCGATGTGTCGTCGTGTTTTAAGGAAAAGATGAAGACCATCCACTTGGTTTTAGTATTTTAGCCGTTAGAGCATTTTTTTTTTCTGAATCCGTTTTGCGTGTAACTGGAAGTGGAAAAGACAAAGAGAAAAAGAGCTTTCCAATAGCTAGAATGGTTTGGGCCTAAAAAGAAGACAAGAGGTAAGGATGCCAACTTTGATGGAAGACGTTAGTTGGTGTTTTACTGCATTAGAGGGTATCTGATATTTGAAGTGAACGCTAATTAGAATTTCGCCAAAAAAAATCAGTAGCTTCAGGGCTAGCTAGCCTAGCCTTAATACGCTACTAGCAGGGTCCGGCTAGCCAACGTTATGCTAAAGCAGATATGCAGGTAGTCGTGTAGGTAGCGTGCTAGCCAGTTGCTAATGATTTGGTTGGACATTGTACCTGCTTTGGTGTTCTGGTGGAAGGAGACTTTAATTATTCGATGGATGGGATGGGTAGATGTTACTTTTATACGTTTCTATGCAAGGAAGTGGGGGAAAATATCGCGGTGATAGGAGTAATGTTTTTGTTCCTGTCATGGCAGCTAACAGGTCATGACGACTGATGTTTGTGTTTATCCGTGGCTGACATAACTTATACACCTAAGTTTGCTCTTACAGACGGCGGGATAACTATATGATACTACACGTGCAAATGATAAACATACTATGTTTCCTTTGCATTTGAAATACAGACTATTCGCTCTCCATTAAAAAGCATCTGGGGAATCAAACAATGGGACATAAGTGCTACTTGTTTGTACTTTCTGTGCTAGTTTATGGTCGTTTTAGGTAATCATTGGCTCTTGATACTCGTTATTTTTCGCACAGTGACGACGAGCATAAAGTTTTAGGTTCGTATCCTCCTCCTTTATTGTATTACTAACTCCTAGTGCCACTCCTTGCTGTGTCCAGTCAAAGTCTTTATTTGCATGGAAAATCAACACTGGAGAGAAGGGCAGCACAGTTAATCCGAATGTATGCTTTGGTTGAGCGAAGGATCAGCTGATGTGCTTTTCTAGGAAGCCATTTTACGTGCCATAGTTAGGGGGGAAGGGCCAGAAAATGCGTGATAAGTCCAGAGTTCCTCTTAACACTTGTCACGGGTAGTTCATGCACGCATGTGGAGGGATGGGCTTGACGCATGGAGACAAGGAAAGTGCAACCAACTGACTTATTATGGTTGGCTGCACTTAGTCGGGAGGGGGGACGAGTTCATGCCCTAAGGTCATGAACTCGTTCACGGCAGGTAGCTGTGAACCGGCTCAGCAACTTTAGTCAGATGGTGGATGGAGCAAAAGCTGTACTTGAACTGTGGTTGCAGTTGTTGATTTGTTGTTATGTAGACATAACAGGAGTGTTGATATTGCAGTCGGATTCAATTATGTCAGAGAAAAAACTCTCTCTCTCTCTCTCTCTCTCCCCCCCTCCCCCTCATACAGTGGAGTGAGCTGCAGTACTTGGCTGGTTTAGGACAACTGCTGTTTTATATTCAATAATTTTCTGAAAATGCCAGGCAATAGTGCAGTCTGAAACTCCAGCTTCCACTCTAGAAGATAAACAAATAGTAAATAAAGTTGGGGTTTTTATAGCAAAAAATGGACCTTTGAGAGGTGATTATACACTATGACTAGACTACATTACAGACAGCTTTTAACAAATAATGAGTTTATTTCATTAGTAAATTACACCTCATGTCTCACCGACGTGGTGATTTTCCTCTGGTACAAGGCTAAAACCTCTTCTGTGTGCGCTGTTAAGTAGTTTAACTACAGTGTAGCCCTTGGTTGGCGCTCTTACTGTATTTTAATACACAGAAGGTCACCCACTTGTTTGACTATACAATTGAAATACTCTTAGTAGCAGCTTGAAACATAATGCCATCACCAGGCTTGCTTGAAGAGCTGTGTTGATGGCAGTAAGTTAGAAAGCTGAACTGAAGTGTTGGAGCTACTTCAAAGGTTGTAGACGGAAAATTAATCCAGATAAAACATGCTATTTTAAACTGTTAAAAATAGCTCATATATGTGTCATGCCTTTGTTTTTAAATGAAAGTGTTGAGCAGAGAGATAAGGTTGATGCATGTGACTGTACATTGTCTGGATGTGATAGTCTTTGTTTTGGGTTTCCGGACACCGAAGCACCAAAGAAAACCTTAAGCATACTTGACATTCAACTGAGGCTAGATGACTTCTAGATACCAGCTTTGTTAGTTTAAAAGAATCTTTAAAAAGGGGGGAAAGAGTTTCTGGAGCAGCGATGTAAACACCTTGTTTGCAATAATGTGTAAATGTGCTACTGGTGACGCGGCTTACTGTGAAATCCTCTTCACTTCCTGTTTGGGTTTTGCTGTGAGGCTTCAGTTTAACAGTTTCCCCTGTGGCCAAGGCGAAGGGCACACATTCAGTCGAGATGTTATGCGACTTGTTTGTCCGTTCCAGACAGAGCAGTGCATGCATGTTTTCTTTGGCTTTGGCACACCTATTGTACATTCCTGATGTACTCCACTGTTGTTTTGCTGGTTGGATATTTGGGAAGTGAGCAATGTCTAGTTGCAGACTGTTCAACTGCAGCCCATTGTACACAATTTCAAATCTGAGCACCTACATTTGAGGAAAATTAATCCAAAGCTTAGAATTGCCTCTTTAGCCACAATTTTAAAGAGAAAAGCTATTCTTCTGTTGATGATAGAAATGGTTTTAAGGTGTTGCACTTGTCTGGTTTGTGCATTGTGCAGATGTTACAGCTTTTTAGCATTTACCTTTTCCTCTTTAACCTGACCCAAAGTACAAGTTAATTGTGTGGTCAGCTAAGGTTTGTAAGTTTCATAATCAAATCTTATTTCCTGTACAAAGAGAAGCTTGTTGAGAGTAACTTGTTTGAAGGCTCTTTCTGAGTCTGCCAGCTTAATTAGCCCGAATCTAATCAGACATCAGCAGCTCTCTTTTTATCCCTCAGTACTGTTGCTCACGCAGCAGAGAAATATGCTGTTCACTGTGTCCTGACCTCATGCATCTGTTCTTCAGCTTTTGTTCTCAGCGATGCGAGTTAAACTCTCATGTGGCTTTACAGTCCTGTGAAGGTGAAGCTCATTAAGGCCATTTCATTTCACAGATCTGGCATAGATTGGTGCTGTGAGATACTGCTTTATAATACTATTTTTAAAGTGGAACGATAATAGCCTCAGTCTTTTTCGGTGGCAGCAGTAATATGTCTCAAATAGCAGTGAAATTCATTGCCACAGTATGTTCTTCTTGTTTTGTTTTAAGCAGGATAAGTGCTTTGAAGGAAATAACAAATGGATTAGGAACATAAACAGAAACAAATCCCAGAGTCAGAGGTATGAATTTATGCAATACGCAGATAAAATGTGGATTTTGTAGATTTATATTGTTAAGCGTCTTATGTGAACATTTTGCATAAATAATTGTCTACATTTTAGGGCTCAGCTGCCAGTTATTTTCATTATTGATTAATCTCATGGATTTATGTTCTTTCTTTCTTTTATAAAATGTTGAAAAGTGCTTTGTATATATTTACACCCATTTCCGTGGTGATGCTTCAAATGTTCACATCAACAAGTGTGAAACCCAAAAAAGTTGAAACCAGCACATTTTTGATTAGAAATTACGAAAATTTCCGCTCAGTGCCCTTATCAAAAATATTTGCTGATTCATTTTTCGACAGCACTTCAGTTAATTGGCTTATCATTGCAGGTTTTCACTCCTCCATTTAACCACAACTGAGCCTTTATTCTAGCTACAAGAGAGAGTTTATTTGGATGTTTGGAGGTTAGTGACAGACATTTCAGCTTTAGATGTAGTGCAGACTTTTCTCTGAGTAATACAGCTGAGACTGATGGATGGGAAATTATTACACAGTAGAGAGAACTGCAGTCTTGTTTGACCTTTTATTAACTTCAGGAAATCTTTGCATGTTGTTACAGTTTTAGTTTGCAAAGTGCCTGCTGTTTTAAAGGTTAAGATTTAGTTTGACTGGATAATTGTAGTTTCTTTAAGGTAAAAAATGACTAAGGAATGGTTTATTCTTCGGTAGATTGTTTCATCACACTAAAGGAAGGTCTGATAGACTCAAGATGGGTAGCTAAAACCTTATGAAATGCATATTCACGAAATGGCTTCTTCTCTCTCTCTCTCTCTCTCTCCCTCTCTCTCTCTGCGGTATAATCCATGTTGCTTAAATATTATTCGTATACTGCTGCTCAGTCTGCTGAGTTAAAAATCATACAATAGATCAGAAGCAGGTTAAAAATGAAAAACCTCTTGACAGGCTTGTGTTGTGCCTTCTGAAGAGCTTGAATGACGCAGATCCTTTGGAAATGTTGCCAAGATAACTGAGGCTTGGGTGTCATGTTCCACTAACAATGTGGCCTAAAAAGTACACTGAACATTATGTTATCTGTGTCAAACCTGCAAGTGAGAGCATTTCTTTTGTTTCTGAGTTCACGTGACAATGTTTACCTAGGTAAAATCCAAATGAGCTTTCGAGCCTGGTACTTTTTAGCTTTGTTTGTAAGAGTTACTCTAGATTTTAGAGTGTATATTTTACCTACTACTTTACTTTGCCTACTAGATACCTAAGTTATTTAGAAGAGCTTTAGAAAAGCTTTAGAAAATGACTACTTTAAGTGTTTTTTATCTGTTTCACAGTGCCATGAAGAGACTGATTTACCGTTTTGCTCTTGGTAAACAGCTTTACTGAATGTTAAACATAAAAAGCTCCTAAATTAATATGAGTTAATTAGCTGTGTAAATGCACAACAGTCTCAGCACTGAGCCTGTGATTGGTAAATGCTGCCAGTTCCCTCTTATTCAGATAATGCACGCCTGCTGAGTGGAGGCTTTCCAGGCAGCGAGTCAGTTCAAATGCTTCAATCCTGCTTTAATGAAAGGACATAAGCAGTTGTTTAGAGAACATGCCAATCAAGACCCGGGACTTGTTTTGATATGCTAATTGGAGCTAATGTGCAGCCACATAGAAATATTGAATTCTTTTAATTGAAGCGGGAATTTAAGATACTGCCCTCTTCAAAAATTCCTCATCTGCACTTTGATATAAAAGTCTCAAGGAAAATCAAGCCCTTTTCTTTCCTCTTGAAATGCTGATACAGAAATATGGCTTGCAGGGTTTTCTTAATGAAAAGTATTGCATGTTTTAGTGATTGAAAGTCACTCCAGTTTTTCCCAACACTTCTTCTTAGTCTTCTTGCCCTAGCTGCATGTGATTTTTGCCTGTAGTCCTCACCAAACAGCTGGTATAGAGGGCAGGTTTGCTGCATTTGAATGGACGCTCCCTCTGGAATTCCTGCAGTCAGCAGGTTTGCTTCAAAAGCACTGGGGGTGGTAGTGGTGGTGGCACTGGCTGTCCATCTGCACCTGCTACAGAATACTTTCTGTAGAGCAATCTAAGGTGCTGTAAAGTCCTGGAAACCAGTTATGATCGATGACACTTGTAGTTTTGCTTAACCAAGACTCACTGAACATGCAATATTTATGTTTTAATATCCAAAATGAATTGATGTGCATACAGCTCATAGCTTTTAATACAAAATTAGAGCCATTTGTAATGTGCATAGTAAACCTTTTGTTAACATTTTCTACTTCATGAGCCTGGTCATTGATTAAATCCTCTCAGGGTAGTACTTTGCTTCTATTTATAAAAGTAGAGGGCATATGTAATTGCCGGAAGTGCTGAGAAATGACAGACTAACACACTGTGCTTTCAGATTCAGCATGAATGGGAAATAATTCCAGCCAGTACAGTATCTCTAAGAGCGTAAGCCTGATGATACAGACATGCAGCTGTTGGCAGGACTGTACAGCCTTGGTATCCATTGATGACTATTTATATCAGCTGTGTCTATTATAAAGTCCATCAAATGGAGTTTCCCAAAGTTTGGAGACCGGCCTTCGTTTTAATACTTTAAATAACGCCACAAGCAAACAGCACAGCGTGCATCATTGTGTGTGGGGAAGAATTGGCACAGTCAGCATAGAATTCATGTAAAACTGTCATAATTTATGAGATTATTGAAGTTGAATTTCTCTGCAATTAAATCAAAGCACCCTCAGATAATGAGGGCAAAACCTTGTAAAGATGTCATCAAATTCAGATATATTTTTGTTGAAAGCAATAAATGAATGTTTAACACTTGTACCTAAAAGCCCGCCCTTTAATGTTCTTGATTAATGATAAACATCTGCTGAAAGTCAAGAACAGAAGTGGCATCATTTTGTCAGCTTGTGTACCAGATAAAAATCCTCACAGCTTGCGGTGATGCCACACTTGTCAGCATGTTTCGTCATCATATGAAAAAGCCTCATGTTTGTTACACCCAGCATACTGGATGCCTAAGCGCTGTGACTTTAACAGGCTGCATGGGTGCTTTGCCCTGTGCTCCAGGGCATAGTGGGGGGTGGGGGGAGGTTGTTGATGGAAAGAGCAGCTCTGATTGGCTGGGTTGTGCTGAGGGCCGTGACATCACTTGGAGGAGAGGCTTTGCGGTGTAAAATAACATCTCCTTTTATGGGAGGAGGTGGACTGTGCCATTCTCGGAGAGAGGTGAAATTTATTCCCTTTCTCGCTGTTTCTTCAGTGCCGTTTTCCTGTAGATGCTCTAATTGGCCAGCATGGCGGTTGTGGAAATCATTTCCTTAAGGCCAAGCTCATTAATTTCCTTCGCAATAATCCCCTTTTTAATTTTTCACTCCTCCTTAATTTTGTGTGTAAGAATAGGGTGTAAAAAGGTTCAGTAAGACTAGGTGATCTTTTAAGATTCCTTAAAGGTTTTATTAGTCACCCCCCTTTTTTTTTTTTAAAAAAAGCAAACAAAACAAAACTGTGTTTCTATTACAGTGTTTCAGCAGGCTTTTCAAATTGATGGCTTGTGCTCCTTGCTTTGTTATCTTAGATTAAATTATTCCTCTGCTACTTTCTGAGGGGTTTAAAGATTAAAATCAGCCTAAAGTGCTCTCAGTCAAACATCAGGCACTCTTCTATAAAAATAGACATGAGAAATTAGGTCTCTTATCCCTAATTTATCTATTGCATTCACTCCAAACATTTAAATAGCACATATACCCTCGCATTTATTCAATATTAACCTCTTTCTTTCACCTCACTTTTCTCATTTTTCATGCATGCTTTATCTTCAAAACAGAAACAAAAGCTGCTGCTGCTTTCTGTAGCCTTCACCTCGCATGTGACCAACCCCCGCTGTTTGCCAACATGGTATTTCCCGAGAACAAGCAGTCGCCTCCCCTCCCTAAGTCAGAATTGTCTCCACTCCAAGGAAATACACAGTACCTTCCAGTCGAGTAAAGAAACTTTAGTCACATTCTTTCAGCTGGACGCCCACAGATACATCTAGATTTGAAAAAGAGGGGTCAGGTTTTCTTGACTGGAGGTGGCTTGTGTGGAAATTCAGGCTGACAAGTCATGACGAGAATACTTCTGAATTCCTGGGAGATCCTGTGAAACCTCCTCCCCTCCTTTTTCCAATGTTTCAGTGGTTGGGGCCATGGCCTCTCAGTCAGGGTAAGAAATGCAGAGCTATTTAACTGCTTTACTCATTTCGCTTGGTGTCTGGTAGGACTAAAGCACATAACTTTATCCTATTGTGAATACTTGAATATGACAGATGAGACATGTTTGATTTGCCTTACATAATGGCTGTGTCCCAGAAGCCAGATCTTGTACTGAGTGATACTGAGAAAATCGTGGGGGGTTTTTTTTCCCTGTTTTTTGTTTGTTTTTAAAGATGAGATCTGACTGTTATGTGGTACTTTAGAACGAGACATACGAGCTGATTCATTTAGGTACAGAGTGATCTGCCTTCAGACTTTGACCTTTTCAGTTTGGCACAGTGTTGAATGGCTACAGTAAACCTAGCTGGCCATCACACCTTGATATTAATAAATGTTCTTTAAACTTAAAACTTTTTTCTTATTGTTAATCCATCTTATTTTATTGGAATAGGGAGGGGAGTGGCTCAAGGTTTGGATTTAGGCTTGGTAAATCAGGAAAATGCCAATCAAAGCTCACCTACATGTGCATCTTGACTTTAAAGTAAGGTTTTACTCGTTTTGAACACAACACAAGTAAATGGTGGCTGAATTTATTCTCGATTAGTGACATTTTATTTGTATAGCTTGCACTTTCAGCTACTGATATCTGAGAAGTATATACAGTACGCTCTTTTTGGCCTAGGTCAAATTGGAAAGGAAAACGCTTTATTTTGTAAGTCATAAAATTATTCATTCAGTTTGAAAGTGAATAACAATACCTTTGTGACGTGAGGGATGGGTTGATTTGGAGGAATTATGATTAACACCATCCACAGTGTTGGTTTAGTTGCTTGGACATGTTGAACACAAAACTGTTTGTGGAAAACCAGCTGTGTGTGCGGTAACAGTTTCACTTCTACAGAAATAAATCCATGCCTTTTATTTTGTGGATTTACTCTTCATTCACAATTTAAAAATCTTGATGTGTACAGAAAGGCATGGTGTTTTGCTCGAACTTTTTGTTAATCATATTTCTTAATTAAGGATCAGGGTCTTGGTTTGGTACTCCTGAGGCCTAGTTTGCGTTTAGAGGCAGGTCTAAGACTAAACTATAAACAGATTGAGTGCAGAGGCTTACCACATACGTGCCACATGGTCATATCATGTCACCAACACTTGTTTTTCATTCTTTTTTTCTGTTTGGGTACAGTGAGTACTTTCTCAGTTATTCTGAAGCCAAACTTAAGTTTTCGTGAATAGGACCATGGTAATTTCTCTGAAAGTGTGATTTTTATTTATTTATTTTTTAAGTCAATGAGATTTTTTGGGAAGAGTCTAAAATTAAAGTGTACTACAATTATTACTAACAATTATTATAAATGTTAGAAGTTCAACAACCAGGAGGCGCAAACAAGACAGTTGAGCCTCCTTGGCTGTTGAGTTTCTCTCGTAATACTAAAGCGTCACACCCTTTTCAAATAATAACAAATAACAACTCAGGTAAGTTAGTTGGCAGAATGGAAATGAGCTGTTTACAAAGGATCCTGCCTGGAGCCTTTGATCATTTAGCACTGTGGCTTAATCACACATGCAGGCCCGCACCCACATTACATCAACAAACTAATATACATATATACACACGTGTAGTACTAATACTGCTGGAGCAGATTAAAATCACTCGTTTATCTAAGCAATCAAATGTGCATGGATGTAAATAAAGTTATGGACAGGATTTATAGCAGGAGGCCATGTTATCTGTAGATGATAATCATAGCTGCTTCAGTTTTAGAAAGTTTGTCATGCAAAGTGTGTTGCTAGGATTTGGGTTTTGAATTTCCAGCCTTAGTTCTTGGCTGTGCTTTAAGTCAAGAGGTGATCATGATGTTAATGGTATGTTTCATGAAATAAAGTTGACTTAGTCGCTTCTTTGTAAGTGTGGCTTAATGAACCCTAGCCATAGTGGATTAATCCCTATACCTCCTATGAGTAATGCGTCGGAGTTGTCATTACTCATAGATGTCAGGGTTGATGATATAAAACGGTTAAAGGTCGTGTTAAGAAAAAAAAAAAAGATTGGTTGGGAAATTACTGTTTAGACTAACTGATGAGCTTTTCTAATAGTTCATTCAAAGCTTGACCAGCATATGGGGACAAGGTTTAGTCTGTAACACAGTTTATTTATCTATTTATTTTTTATGATTGATCGGTTCCTCGTAAGTCTCAGGTTCCAGTGTACTCTCTCGCCATTTGACTTCCCTGTGTATAAAGAATTTCCTCATCGTTGAGTCAGTTTCTCATCCACTTCTTACATTTTTTAGTCATGCTTGGGAAAGATTAGAAAGACCCTGTGTGTAGTTTTGAGAATCTACAAGGAGGCCGGATGGTTGCTGCTTAATCGCACTGTGTCAACAGCCTTACAGTCATTGTTGTCACTGGCAGAGCTTGAAGCTGTCGACTTAAACCGGGAGGCGACACGCCTGGATGACAGCGTGCTTGTTTCTATTTTCAAACCTCTGTAGTTGCTTTCTGTTAAACAAAGTGCACAGCAGAGGGAAGTCACATTTGTTTTTTTGGCTCGCTGCACCTATGAGGTGCCTGATTTCTCCTCTACCAGAGCATTTTTGGTAATGTTTTAGAATGGCTCTGAGTTGTTATCATGATAATGTGTACATGGATATATTACATGTCGCAATGATGTTTGTCTCACTGGTGTCAATCCATACATCCGATCAGAGGGGTATTGCCCTTATGACTTTCTCCTCATCTGATTAAATAACACACATTATGTTCAGAAGGAAAACACAGACTACGGGGTGTGTTTATTTATCTGTAAGGGACCCAGTGAGTTCCAGCTAGTTTCATAGCAGATAATTACAGTCTATTTTAACTTTGTCATTCATTGCAAGCAAAAATCCAGCACACAGGCCACCCAAAATTACCAATATTTTAAAAGCAATCAGGTTCTTACAGGTTACGAGAAAAAATTTGTGATTTGATTGCTCTTAAATGTGGCCCGATCTTTCATTTTAGTCACACAGTTTGCAATAAACACATTTACTTTCCGTGACTTTATTTAACACATTTAGTCATAACACTGGAAAAGCCTGACAGTTTTTTGTTGTTGTTTTTTGTTTATTCAAATTAAGTGAGCTTTTGAGTTTGGTAAGTTTAGTAAGATTCGTACAAACTCATTTTGTTAAAAAAAAAAAAAGTGTTCTGAGACTGTTATAGATGTTATGAGACATGACAAAAAGCTGTTTTAGTTGATTAATAATTTTGGGATGGCATCTCGCTTGGGTTAAGGTCAGGACGACATGCTCATCTTTGTTTTCTAATGCTTTTGAGTTGTCGCCTTGTTGCATTCATTATCCTCTCCTAAGCTTTAGGTCATGGACACAGTGTACTTTCTAAACCATCCATCAGTAGTTGTAAAGTATATAGGCTCTGAGGTAGCAACTTGGCCAAAACCATCATGCTCTGTCCACTGTGCCTCGCTATAGTTGTGCATTTTTCCCAGAAAATTACATTTTTGTCTCATTTATTATCCCATAAGGATTATTTTATTAAAGAGATTTTTTTTTTTTTTTTTTTATCAATGGTATACCTTTCTTATTCAGTGGTGCTTTTTTTAACCTTATTATATATTTATCGTCAAGGCATTGCTCACAACACCAAGTCGTTTAAGAGGGAAACCTGCAAATTAGTTTTGGGTGATTTCCCTCCCCCTTGTTTAGGAAGAACTGATAGCAGGTGGAGGAAGAGGTTAAACTGTACTACTTTATCTACTATACTGTGCTCCCCAACCAAAAGAAATGCAGCTTTCGCTCAGAGAGAAATGCTTTCAAGTTTATTTTCAGCTTCCAGCATGAAGAGAAAACAAACTAGTGCTAACTGAAACCCTTGATCGCATACAACAATGAATGGTTTAACATATTGTAATTAGTGACTGCAAGTAGGCACTGAACCACTAACCTTTTGTGTCTGTTTTGTATATGTTGGGGTGTTTTTTTTGTTTTTTGTTTTTTAAATTAACAGAGATGTGTACTTAAAACGGTAATGGGGCAGGTTGAGTTGAATTTGCAGGTAATACCGGTAGTGTTTTTATTGAATACATTAAGAGGAAAATAAGCTAAACTGTTGACGTAATTGTCAAACGCTTGGTGATCAAGCTGACCATCTTCGACATCTGAGATCCATCAGTGCAACATTTGCTTTTTGAGATGCTGTTAGAAAAGAAGTTAAATTGTTTTTGATAACCTTCTCAAAGTTTTTATTTACATTTTTTTTAAACATGTTAGTGGTTCAGTCAGATTGATTTGTACCCTTTGGATTTACCCAGATCTCAATCATAAATAACAAAGTGCTCGCAAACGTTTCCTGCAACTGTTGATGTTTTGAGATAAAAAGTATGTAAACTGCAGCCTTCTCACTGTGTGAAAACATTGAATTGGTAGTTTCAGCTGGGGGCAAATTGTGCTGACCATCTGTACAAGGAGATTATTTGCAGATGAAGTAGGGTACTGCACAGTGTCTAGACTAGGCTAAGCTTATTAGAACCTACTTTCTCCACAGGTCACAACTTCCCCTGTTTATGATACGTGTGGGATTTCACTAATGACAGTTATGTTTGTGCTAACAATGAGTCAAAGCAGAGCACAGCGGTAGTGTGATCTTTCTCAATACTTGTTGTGACTTTATTGGTTTTTTTGTTTGTTTGTTTTTTAAATGGTAAAGGGTAAAACAGAAGAGAAAAAACTGACCATTTCTATTTTTCCAAGCTGACTTTTTAACAAGACTATATGTTTGCTTAATTCTTCCGCACTTGTCTCCGAGATCTCATTTTCATAATATACTGCCCCTGCAGGCATCCGTGTTCAGCAAAGACATACGCTGTTTGTTTATTATTTCTTCTCATTATGTTACCTTGTTATTCTTCTGTGTTGATAGCAACATGAACCGTGAGGACCGGAATGTGCTCCGAATGAAAGAACGAGAAAGGCGAAATCAAGAAATCCAGCAGGGAGGAGGAGAGGCCTTCCCAGCAAATTCCCCTCTTTTCCCCGAACCCTACAAAGTGGTAAGTTTGTTCAACTCACGTTCACTTTATCTGGCACCTAAGTGGTTAGTAATATTAAGGGAGTCTGTAACAGTAACTGGAAATGCAAGGTGTCAGACTGTGCATAATAATAATCAGTTCCTGCAAATTAAGCAATTACAATGTGGGAAATTCCTGCACACTATTACAGCGATCTAGTATTCAGCACAACACTGCTGTTTCGGAAAGTCTTGCTAGCTTAAACAAGCACGTTCCAAGAGCTAAACTATTTAGAAATGTAGATTTACATCAACTGAAATGTTAATCCTCTGGATTGTCAGGCAGGTAACACTGTTACTAAGGTGAACTATAGCCCAAAAGCAAGTTTAAGGCTATTCTTCTCAGTATGTATCAGTGAAACTGAGCTGAATTACAAGTTGGAGGAGAAACGCATTGAGGCCTGAAGTCTATAGTTTTTCTCAGAATTGTTGTTGTCCCCCCAAAACAAATCCCCCCCCCTGTGGCAAGCATTTAAGGGGAATGAATTCTGACATGTGAATGTCAAGCTTTGTGGTGAGAATAGTACATAATATCAGAAGCTTTTGTGGCAATGCAAATTAGTCATGACTTTTTTTTTTTTTTTTTAACATGTCTTTGGTTATGTGAAGATGAGTGTTTAGCTTCAGGCTCCTTTCTTATGGTAGTTCCCACCAAGTGTATTTATACTGAAGAAAATGAATTGAATTAATCTTGTTTACTTCACGTGTGATAAAAAAGCAAGATATGCTCAGAAAGTGAAGATCCAGCTTCACTGAAAGTAGATGGAACACCAGCAACATCGATTTCAAGAGGAAATTGGTAGGTTTGTGTGCAGTGTTTGTTCTAATCATAATTATGGATTAAAAGCGCAAATGTTTCTACAAAGATTTGAGGTTTGAGTTACATACTTGTCAGATAGTTGTGAGCAGTTCACCAACTCTGCACTAAATACAGCACAGTTTAAAAACACCTGGCATTGGGTAGCTTTTTGGCATTACAGTTGTTGAAAGCAAACTAAAGACCAGAAAACATGCCTCCTCTTTGCAGAGCTTCCTCTTGTGCTTGCAGACACACATAGATGTAGACCAGCCAGCTTCAGGCTCCTGCCCGGCCAATATAATTGTAAAGAGGATTTGAGTTCTCTGTACTGGTCTAATCTTTGCCACTAACCAGATTTGAGCAGATGTAAGTGGCTTCCCTCTTTAGCTCGAGCTGGCCATCAAAGAGGCAGTGAGGAATGTGTTCTGACAGGTTGGGAATTGAAAAGCCACCAGAGGTAAGTGAGGAGTGTTTTGGGCCACAACAAAGATAAAAAAGCTGACATTAAAGATGGAAAACTCCTTGACCTTTACAAAGGAAGAAGCTTTTCACCCGTGTACATTGTGATCTGCTGTTTTCACACACTTGATACTATGTTTAAGAACAAGATGGTGTTCAGTCTTTGCAGTATCAGAGCAGAATTTTGAAACAAGCAAACTGCTTAAGTCTGTCCAATAGTTTTTTCTCTACTTGTCTGAGTCTTATATAAGCTTTAGTTTGACTTTTCTCTCCTCTGTCATGCTCCACTAAGTGGAAGTTTAGTGTTCTGTATTAAAGGCCATGTGTGCACGCAGCTGCAGCTGTGCCCTCCCAGATGTAGACCAGCACAGCAGTAACATTTTTATGGCATAGAGTTCATGCACTCTCTCAGCGGCACAGAATAAAAGCTTATCTATGAAGCCGCATATTGTTTTTCCTGTTCTTTTCAATTAGAAAGGCTCCTTAAAAAATAAAAATAAAAATCAGGGATCCCTCAAATTATATGATGGGGTAGGTGCTTTCACCCTAACGGTACCAGGATATAATTGGACCCGAAAAAGCCAAAGTGACTCAGCAAATTAAAAATCTATTAAGAACATTTGTCTGCGTCGAAAAATAGGCAAATTAAATGTGTGTCAGATTAAAAACAAAAACTTGTGGCTGTTATTATTGGATATCATAAAATGGCAGAAGAAATGTTGAAGAGATGGCAATCAGCAGCTTGTTCTTTGTAGCTTGTTATTGTTGAAGTGTGAATGATTGAAGTTATTTATTTCAGCTTTAAAGACCGTACTGCTGCAGGACTAAGTGTTTTTGTCACACAGGAACCAAAAGGTGAAAAGTGTTCCTGTGGTCATCTTGGAGGTTTCCTCTGAAAGTTTCAGCAGTTGAACAACTACTATACACCATTTTTTATCAAGAAAAAAAAAAAAGCTTTGACAGAGTTACAATCTGAAGGTTTTCCTCGCAGAAATTTCCTCAGTTAAACATAACGCAACAATGGTGTGTTATGTGAAAGCAACAGTGCAGTTGTTCAAAACAAAACAGCCTAAAACAAAATTGAAACCAACAGCCATTAAGAAAAATAGGTGATACCTAGCTGCGCATATGTGAGCCAGGCAGCGCAGACCGCAGGTAGTGGAGTGCACGTTATGACCAAGCTAAGTTACATTTCCTGCTGCAGATAACGGCTAGTATTTCTTCACCCTCGGTGTGACTCTGTCAAACAAAACTGAAGCGTGAGGCTACGTGTGAAACTGGATACTCTACACAGACTTTTGTCACGGGCTGATTGCAAACAGGTCGGCTGGAACTCGTGGCCTCAGAGTGATTGATTATCTTCTGTGGTGGATGTCTGGGCAGAGCGTAACTGTGTTCGCAGATGGGTTTGGACAGATCTGGGCTCAGTCTGAAAAAGTGAACTTTGCGTTTAGGCCTCTCACTGCGCCTCTGTTTTTGGTTGAGCGCCTTTACCTCAAATGTTGAACTTCTTCTCTTTTCTCTGCTTTCCCTCTTTTCACTCGTGTTCTCCACAATAATTACTCTTTTTTTGTTTGTTCGTCTCTGCTTCACTCTGCAGGTGAGCAAGGAAGATAAACTGTCCAGCCGTATTCAGAGCATGCTGGGCAACTACGACGAAATGAAAGAGCCAATTGGTGACACCATTCCAAAACTTAATAGTAAACCATCCAACAGCTCGTCTTCCTCTGAGGAGAAGTCGGGTCCACCTTTGTTTGGTGGGGACCAGCGGTGTGGCGGCAGCAGCCAGAGCAGTAAGTGGACCCCTGTTGGCCCCGCAGCGGGCGGATCTTCATCCCAGTCCCAGAAACGCTCAGGACTCCAGGGCGGGCACAGCAGCCAGAGGAGCAACGGAGGCGGCAGCAGCAACAGTAGCCAGAGAGGGGAGGTGCGGGAAAAAAAGTCAAGTAAACACAGCGGAGGTTCCGATCACTCGAAGTCACACATGTCAAGTCCGGCAAAGGGCTCTCTAAGTTCCTCCAGTAGTCACTCGCGGAGCTCTTTGTCTGCTGAGCAGCATCACAACAAGGACCGCTACCGCTCAAAGTCACCGCGAGACAGAGAGGCCAACTGGGACTCACCTTCACGGGTTCACACGTCCTTCCCCAGTGGACAGCACTCAAGTCAGGCCTTTCCCCCATCTCTCATGTCCAAGCCCAGCACAATGCTGCAAAAACCAACAGCCTATGTGCGGCCTATGGATGGCCAGGAAACAGCAGAACCTAAGAGTTCGCAAGCGGAAAGCTACACTGGACAGTCGCATAGCAGCACTGTGGGAGAGATGAAGTCCAAGCTTGCCAAACTTAAGATCCCTTCCCAACCTGTAGAGGTAAGACCTGAGTCTCAATCTCATGCTGTTGTGAACCTGGTATGTTGACTATTTAAAGAATGTGCTCTTTGTTTGTATATCACCTCAAGAGCAGCTTTTTGAAGTCTCTCTTAAGGCAGATGCCTTTTTGAATGTTGCATGCTGTGATCATTCCTTCATTTTCTCTTAGACCCACAGAAATATATATATTTCTGCCTTGACTCAAAACAAGAGGTGTCCCTCTGGTGTAACCTTGATTGTACATTAGAAACGACCTACCAATGGCTTGTGTAGAATTTATAGCTTACTATGTCAGAGAAGTGGCACGTGTTTGATTTAATGATGTAATGATTACGTTGAAGGACCTCTCAGCTTGTTACACATGGTCTGAATGAACTCCTAGTTCTCAGAAAATGCCTATAGGATGACTAATAGGGCTCAAAATGGAAGCCACCTCACACATGCTGTACTGAGATCGTGTTGTTTATACGTCTCATAAGCATGCTGTTTCTGTCTTTAGGGATCCGGTGATGCCAACTGTGTCGACGAAATTCTGAAGGTACAGACACAACTCTCATTTTCATAGAAAAGCCATCTGCTTCAAATAATTGAATGAACCATCAAGATTACTCACACCTTAAAGCTAATTTTAATGGATTTTTTTCCTTCTCTTTTCTCTTTTCTCTCTCTTTTTTTTAAATTCAGGAAATGACTCAGTCATGGCCCCCTCCTTTGACGGCCATCCACACTCCCTGTAAAACAGAGCCCTCCAAGTTTCCATTCCCCACCAAGGTCAGCAGCAGTGTCTGTTTGATTAATGTGATTGCGTTGTGATGAACTATTTCCATTTGTATGAATCAAACCTTGCATAAGACAAGAAAAGGAGGGTTTTTTGGAAGGTTACTTAATGTGATAAGTCAACTTGTTACTTACTGCTTGTATTGAATGTATCATGGCATCTTTCTCATGAATGCAAAGTCATATAATAACGCAGAGATTCATGAAAATAAGTTAACACCTCCTTTTAACTTTTAATTTTTTTTTAATTTCAGGATACTCACCCTTTTCCAAGTGGGCACAGTGAGTATCACACACACATAAAATAGTGAAGTAAAGTTAAATGCATATGTTCTAGGCTTTCAATCAATACATATAAATCTTTTTATGTGTGTTTTAGAGCGAGGCAGTTCATCAAAGAGCTCGAGTAGCCACCAAGCCAAAACTTGCGATGACCAGCCCACGTAAGTGCTTCATCTTTGAACCTTCTTTTTCTCTTTTCTTGTCAGTAGTGAGTGGAATAGTTGAACAGTAAATATTTGAGTTAAGAAGCTAAAAGTAATCACAGTAACTCCAAACGACTGTGGCGACATATAAAGAATAACAAATGATTCCCGTATCTCAGTAGGTTGGAGGAAGACCTAAGGCTAAGCAGCAGTGAGGACAGTGATGGAGAACAGGACTCTGCCAAGAATGCCTCAAGGAACACATCAGCAAGGTAAACTGTAGAAAACATTTTTTAAGTCCTTAAGTTTTATCTAAGTCCTATGTTGAGACTTACTGTTTTAACTTATTTTTATATATATATATATATATATATAAAAATAAAAAAAAACAACTTTTTTTTTTTTTATAAACTGAATATATAACAAAGCTGCTTTGCGTGTGGGGAGAAAGACAGAGAATGCAAATCTTGGGGTTTTTATGCACACCTTGTGGCTTGACAGTTAAAGCATTGAAACCTATGAACTACCCAAGGACTCTTGAGCAGCTACTACACAGGTTGCATTAATATCCTTATGCTGACTGATTCTAAACCCTGAAAAATGCATACATAAGTATTCAGATTTTTGCTGCGGTAACTAATAATCTCAACATACACAGGTTTTTAGTGACTCGACCGTAAAATACCATTATTGATCACTTAAAATCTTTATGTGGGGGTATAGATGTTTGCTCATACACCACAATGACAATGTTTAATGCTCTCCTATTGAACAGCAATAACAGCGAAGCAGCTGAGCAATCAAGGGACGACTCCAGCAGCCATAGTGGCTCAGAGAGCAGCTCGGGCTCTGACAGCGAGAGCGAAAGCAGCACGACAGACAGCGAAGCCAACGAGCAACCACGGCCTGCCTCCCCTGAAGTAATAATTTTTCAGTAACTTTATACAGAGCTGTAATACCGCTTGGTTGATTAAGGATTGTATGAACCAGTTTTCACACTGTCCACTTAAATATATATATGGTACTTTCTTCTAGACTCTTATATTTTGTTAGGAGTTCAATCAGTGAGACTGTTTCCTAATTCTGTGCTCCCCTCTGTGCCCCTTCAGCCTGAAAAACCCATGGCAAACAAGTGGCAGTTGGACAACTGGTTCAAGAAAGCCAAGCAGTCCTCACCTTCATCCCCATTGGACAACAATAACGTCCCACCCAAATTCAAGAAAGATGGCCGAGATAACAGCTCAGGGCGCAGCTATAGTAGCCAAGGAGGGGGGTCAAAAGATTCAGCAGCACCCACCCCAAGCAGGGACCTGCGGGCAGCCCAGAAAGGTGCAGAAGGTGGCCGTGGCCGGCAAAAGTCACCCGCACAGAGCGAGGGTGGCACAAATCCACGTATTCGAGTGGGTAAAAAGCAGCCTAAAAAATCTGAGAAGCCTCCTGTGGTAGAGGAACCAAAGGGAGGTCTGAGAGTAGAGAGTGAGCCGGCTCCAGAGATACCTCCTCATCAGCCCAAAGCTGCTACGAAGGGTTCACGCAAACCAAGCAATAAAAAAGAACCCAAATCCTCGCCGAGGCCCACTACTACTCCCTCCAGCACTGCAGCCCAGCGCAAGCCCAAGGCAGCAACCAAGACTTCTCAGAAATCTCGTGAATTTGTTGACACAGACTTTTCATCATCAGACTCCGAAGGAAATGACAGCATCCCGTCCTCATCCCAGACACCCAAGTACACAGAGAGCATCAGGACACCCGTGTGCGTTTTTTCACCTGGGGAAGAGAGAGGGCTGCTGTCTCCTCTCAGTGACCCCGAGGACCGCTACCCTGCAAGACAGCCTCAGCAGCAAGTTTTATTAGTCAAGATAGGTTAGTTGAAACTGCTCGCAAGTCTTGTAAAAAGTCCACAGAATATGTCAAGGTGTAGTGGGCACTGAACCAAAGGGATTTCTTTACTTTGAACCAAATTAAGCATACCCTACCCTTCTCCTTCCTGTTTCCCATAGATCTCAGCTTGCTGTCCAGAATCCCAGGGCGGCCCTACAAGGAACCTGCAGAGATAAAAGTGGAGAGGGAAGACTCTCTCGACAGGGACAGCAAAGACTTCAGCAAACAGAGCTCTGAGAAAAGCTCGAGCAAGGCCAAGAGGAAACACAAGGTAGAGCAAATTTCAGTGCTTTTTGTAAAAAATACATTGTACTTGAAAGCAGAGTAAAATAGAAAAGCTTGTTATTGAGTATCCCTTTCACGATTAAGTCGTCCCCCCCCCCCCCCCCCCCCCCCCCCCCCCCCCCCCCCCCCCCCCCCCCCCCCCCCCCCCGTCCCGTCCCCCCCTTGGAATAGCACACAGACAGATTTCCATTAAAGCAAGAAAGTGCATTTGAGCCAAAGAACAATTGACTACATTCTGGTTGAGATCCAGACCTGGATTTAGCGCTGTTAGATGACTGTGCATTTTACTTTAATCATAGCCACACAACTACCAAAGATGGAGAATTAAAATCTTTGTGACTGGATATTTTGGAATGTAACAGTCATTTAGGATAACAGTGAGCTGGCATAGTTGAGCTATACCTGCAATGAGTTGGCGTCTTCCGATAATAATTGGAGGCGTGTAACCTATTATTAAATCTGACTTTTTCTTTAATGCACCCTGCTTTTTATTTTTCTCTCTCATCTTTCTTTAGACTAATGAGGAAGGCACAAAGCCAGAGACCAAGCGGATCAAGCTAGAGGATAAATCTACATCCCATCATAAAAGCAGCAGTAAAGAGTGAGTAATCTTAGCTTTTGTCCTGAATATCATTACCAGTAAACCCTCTGTAAGCCAGGAGCCTAATGTGACAGTAGTAGTTAATTTTGCCTTTTCCGATAATCACACAAAAGACAAAATAAACCCTGTAAATTCTAATGAGCATCATAACAGCTAAATGTAGTGAGTTTATTATTATATCTGAGCCCCTTCAAGCTGTACCTGTTAGCCATTATGCTCCATATCTGCATTCTTTGTTTATAATTACATGAAATGTTAATATTTAACTTTTTAGTTTTAATGTTTTATGTTGAGCCTAGTTTGACACAATGCATAATGAAATACTGATTTAAATCCCACTCAGTTCTAAAAGGTCTTCGGAAAAGAAAGAGGAGCCAGTCCCCTCTCCTTCCATGCGGACAATTAAGGCAGAGCATCCCAGTCGAAAGCGGACAGTCAGCCAGTCCTCCACGTCATTGTCCAGCGGGACAGGAAGTGGAAAAGAAGGGAGCCACAGCACCAAGGGCAGCTCCACCTCCAAACATAGAAAAGGAGAGGAAAAAGGGCGCAGCACACGTGACGGCAAGGTAGGCATGAGAAGCCTTTGTTATCTCTGATACCTATCAAATGTTGCAGATAGGGCAGACTTTCATCTTGCCAGTTGTGCAGTGTTTTTCCCTGAGCAATTTAAATACCAGAGCATGCATGGAGTGGGGAGGAAGTTGTCGTTGAGGGTAGAAATGGAGTAGCCAAGGTCATGGCTTGCAGTGTGTATCTACAACTATAACATAATCACTGATTTTTGGTGGGATTGTTTTACATTTGTATAAGACCAACCTTTAACTTGTTGTGACTCTGTCCTGTTCTGCAAGTCTGTCTTTTTTTTGTTTTTTTTTAAAAAAGCTTCTTTTTCCCTAAAATGTTATTTTCCTCATACTTCTCTGCAGGAGAAATCCTCAAAGGGTTGCGATAACCAGCTGGCTGTGCCCCCGCTCTCCACAGACGGCTCCAAGTCTCAGAGATCCAAGCTGGTGTTTGAGGACAGGTAAGAGGAGCTCTTTCCACTGTGGATAACCCCTCAGCGGGGCACAGAGAAAGAACTGCTGTGGGGATCTAGAGTTGCCTTTGATGCATAAAGCTGCAGGAGGTTGGGGAGGTCATGAATAGATGTGCCTGCATGCCAGAAAAGTTATGTTAATTTCCATTTTAAAAGGCTCTCTGCTGGGAATCGCTGCCTTTTTAATGCCGTGGTAACGCAACAACATAGTCTTGCTTCTTATTTTCATACCTTTTCACTTCACATTTTGATTTAATGAGATAAGAGCTATTTCAGGAGTTAAGAGACTTTTTTTTATGACATTCTTTCAAAGTTTCTACGTTTAGTGGATATAAAAAGCACGCCACAGTGTCAAGAACGCTTAAATGATTTGATTTGTTAAACCTTCTCATTATTCTCTTTCAGGGTCCATTCAGCAGATCACTACTTACAGGAGGCCAAGAAACTTAAACACAATGCAGATGCACTGGTAAGAGCAAGACCCCAATGACTGGTGTAATTGAGAGGACTTTAAAACATTAAATGACATTTTCTATGGTGCTTTATGTCACATATAATAACAGGTTTCCTTTTATGCAGAAAGTGATTTCACAGTGACTTTTTTGTGGTGACTGTGAAATTTTACTTAGTTTTCAAAGCTGCTTTTAGTTTGAGCTCTGTGTGATTTCCTTAAAAATAGTAATAAAAATGCTTTTATTACCGGGTCACTGTAGATGAGCAGGTGGATCTGTTTGGTATCTGTTATGTACACTTGCATTACAAAATAGCCATCTCTGTTGGATTCTCTTATTCTTACTCAAAATGTAATTATTTAGTTGCTGTTTTCTTCTTTTCTCTTTAAACACAAAATCAGGATCATAAGCTACATCAGCATATAATATTACTTCAGTGATATGATCAGTTTATGCAATCCCAACCAGGTCATATTCAAACCATGTCACTTATCTAATGTTACTGACCAAAACCATGTCAAATTATTGTCATGTGAAGGTAGTTTATTTATTTATTTATTTATTTATATTCCTTTGCAGTTTGACCGTTTTGACAAGGCGGTTTTCTATCTGGATGCTGTGGTGTCTTTCATTGAATGTGGTAACGCGCTGGAGAAGAGCGCTCAAGAGGCAAAGTCTCCTTTCCCCATGTATGCTGAAACCGTGGAGCTTATCAAGTAAGGGCAGCCATAGCTGTGTTTATCACTGTCAGCAGAATTACACTTTAAAGGAGACCTCCACTGGTGAGAACTACTATATATGAGGACGTAGTTGTTCAAGAAAAACAAAACCTGTATCTCTGTGCCAAAGGCCAAGCACCTCAGGGCTGCATGAGGCACAAGTTGCATAACACACCACGCTAATGGTTGATTTGCATTGTGGGTAATGTGAGCACCAGGCTTTGACAAACAAGTCTCTGCCTCTGCTGCATGGGTTTTGATACTTAGTGGATGGAGTGCTCCTTTAAAAAGTACAATATTTAAGGAGGTGCTTAATTTGCTTCAATCCTTTTCTCCTAAAAACTTGAGCTCTTGATTGTCTCTGCATCCAGATACACTATGAAGTTAAAAAGCTACATGGCCCCAGATGCTACTCCAGCAGACAAGAGGCTAGCTGTGCTGTGGTGAGTACACTGAACAACATCAGGTGGTGGACTCTTGTCTTCAGCTGTCAACTCCAAGTACTCATTACCTGGCCGTGTAACTTAAACTTTCCACACATTTCAAATATTTGTTGCTTCTTTCTTTAGTTTAGATCAATATTTATCCTTTTTTGCTTCCAGCCTGCGATGCCAGTCTCTTCTCTACCTGCGGTTGTTCAAGTTGAGAAAAGACAGCGCCCTAAAATACTCTAAAACACTCACCGAACACCTAAAGGTACTTTTTATTATTAACTTTATTTCCTTGGCAGACCTTCAAAACCAAAGACGTGCAGTAAAATTCCATGAAAGACGTTTTTCTCTGTGAATATGTAACCTGCTTCCTCTGTGTGTGCATAATGTTCTTCTTATTTCATTTTCCAGAACTCTTTGAGCAACACCCAAGCTCCCTCTCCTGGAATGGGAAAGTAAGTCACATCCTCTGTTACATCTTTTGATGTATAAAGTAAAGGAGAGGTTCTTATTTGCTGTTCTGTCAAGTGACTCCCAGATTCTCCCTCACAGTGCCAGGAAACTCATTGCCATGTCTGCTTATTTCTGTTTCCTGATGCAGTAAGACGGCAGGTATGCCCTCTCCAGTATCTCCCAAACTCTCACCGGGCACAGCGGGTGGCTACTCAGCAGTCAGCAGTACCAGCAGCACTAGCTCGTCTGTGACCATACCTCAGCGGATCCACCAGATGGCTGCCAGTTATGTCCAGGTCACCTCCAACTTCCTGTACGCCACCGAGGTCTGGGACCAGGCTGAGCAACTATCTAAAGAGCAAAAAGGTATAGGACACAAGGATTTGCTTGTTAGTTAAAAGGAAGAGACATATGGTCTTTGTTCTGGACTTTTAAATTTATGTTTAAAAGCAAACACAGATGGGATCTAGAGCTATATATCCTGAGCTGCTATTTTCTACATCTTTAATAGCTCAGCAGCAGCAGTAAGGTTTTTCATAGATGTTTGCCAGCACTATTTGAACCCACTGTGTAAAGAGATTTGAGTATAGATCTATACAAATGGGCAGCAGGTTGGCTGATCGAGCATGCAGACCATTTTTTGTTGAATTTTTTTCCCCAGCTGCATTTTATGACTAATTTGAAGGTTTTATTTGCCTTGGTTGCAGAAATGTTTTGGTAATGAAGTGTTTTTCCTGTCACAGAGTAGGCCTTGAGATCTGTTTACCATAAAGGCAATGAGTTTGTTCAGTCTGTTTTCCTGTTATTTATTTATTTAAAGTAAAAAAGCAGATAGTTGTTTTTTTTTTAAATGGTTAATGTACTGTTAGTTTTTGGGTTGTTTTTTTTTTTTGGTTTTTTTTTTTGTGGGGTTTTTTTTTTTTTGGGCTCTTTCCAAGTTTAAAAACAGCTTCAAATAGGACTAATTTGCTATCAGACGATCTTAGCATGCCTCTTTTTCAACGTTTCTTTCCTCTCATCTCTATTTTAGAGCTTTTATATATTTTATAAATATACAGGAGTCTTGGCAATGAGCTACCAGAACACTTAGGTCGTGCCAACAGACATGTCATTTACTAGAGCAACATTTCTTCAGATTGCACTTCTTTTTCTTATATTACTTTATAGTACATATTTTAATATAATATGGGTGACTGTTGTGAATTGGTGCTATCTAAGCAACTTTAAAAAGAACTGAATATATTAAGATAACAGAGAGTAAATGTGTAGTTAAAGTTCTTTACAATGATGGAAAGGGGAGTTTCCCTGTTCTGACCCACTTAAGATCAAAGTGGGCCGTATCTGGCCCACAATCTAACATCTGTGTTCTAGATTAATTTGCAAAAACGGATTTTATTTATCTACCTATAAATAAAATGTGTTCATTTTTTTTACTTACAGATGTCAAACTGTTTTTTGAATTCGAATCATTGCAATATAGTAATAATGCAAATTTCATAGCTCGAAGCATGTTTGTGATTGACTGAACTTCTGATTTAAAAACTACTGCGTTTACAAGAAACACTCAATCGTCCACAGCCCACACAACGTTATCGCCACAATCTAAAGATGGAAAAGTCAGCAGCATCACTAAGTGCACAATTTTCCCTAGCTGTCTGGCCATTTTCACCGCCGTGTGTGTGTGTGTGTGTGTGTGTGTGTGTGTGTGTGTGTGTGTGTTTGCGCTGAGTTTGGGGTTTTCCCCTCATAGTTGAGAGGTTTGCTGGACGAGGATTTGAGGCCAAATAGTTTGTCTTTTTTCTTGCAGTTTATGCCTCAGATTAAATCTTCAATAAATCAAGATTTTTTTTTCCTTTTTTTTTTTTTTTTTTTTGACTTAGTATTGAGATATTTGTGGAGAGTGAAGATAACAAACATTGGAAACATTGAAACATCGGGCTGTTCTTGATTGCCTCATTGCTTGGCTGTTTTTGTGTGCAGCTGGGATTCTCAGTCTGTGTCCTTTGGCTGGTTTTTCCCGTCACACATGTTGACAAATGTGACAAATTGTGAAAATGTTTTTTGTCTCTACAATCGGTGTACATTAAAACCCTTGATTGCACTTAACTCTGTGTGGTCTGGTTGGTAATAGGACCGAATTTATCAATCTTCTGTCATTTTATTAACCAGTCTTTCACTCGCTTTCTTTCTCCCTCTTTTCCAGACTTCTTCACAGAGTTGGACAAAGTTATGGGACCTCTGATTTTCAACACCAGCAGCATGACAGAACTGGTGCGTTACACTCGGCAGGGCCTCCACTGGCTGCGCTTGGACGCAAAAGTTAGTCCCTAGCGAGGACTCACTCCCTGCAAGCTGCTTTTCCACACACCCACACCTCAGCCTCTTGTGTTTGGCAACATCTGCTCAGAGACAGACACACAAACGCACGCACGCATGCCCTCAAAAAAGACAGACACACAAACACAACCCTCCTCTGGTCCTCCATTTACACACACGTGTGATGAACTTCTCAGACATATCTCCAACACTGTGTCCATTTCCTACACCAGCTTGCCAAAAAAAACAAAAAACAAAAAAAACAAGACAAAAATACCAACACTGAGCAATTTAGAGCATCTCTCACCTTCGACGGCACCACACAGGGAGAAGCATCCAAACTGCAGCAGGAGTCAGAAGAGCTTATCGCCTGGCTTCACACATATATCGGCATTCTTAAGAAATCTTCGAAGGCCATGTTTTTAATCTCTTCAGCATGGAAGCACTGGGTGAATTATTTATTATGAATACACTAAAACTCTGCTTTGGTTTTTAGGCTACTTTGGCTTTGAACTTTTTATTTGTCTTTGTTTCACCAAAGTACCTCCCATGAACACCAAAGGTGCTTTAAAAATGAAGGTTTCTCTTTATCATTTCTGTGCCTTGTATGTCAGCTACAGGAAAAGTCACCGGTCATATCTGATTCAATTATTTTTCTTTTCTTTTCACAGTTTTTACTTTTTTGTCTTTTTAACACTTAACAGTTGTTTCAGCAGTTATTCTTGCAGCATTTACTGGGTTTGTGTTTTGTTTTTGTTTTGTTTTTTATGTATTTGCAAAGATGGTGTTGGTCACCACAAATTAAACCTTGAAGAATCCCACTGAAGATTTAAGGACTGAAGGAAGGGCTACTGTGCACAGCAGATTTCGTGGGGCACACACATATTTATTAATGATCCCTTAGGACATCTGTTGATCGGTGTACTTGGCTCAAAAAGTGCCATTTCATTTTTCAGAATCATGAAATGTGATTGCCCTTTCTAATAAATTAAACGCTTCACATGGCCTCCAGGGGTCGCTAGCGGGAGACCTCAGCAAGATTGATGATGGCAAATGTTGAGATTTTCCGCCTCTTTGAAGCTTCACAATTCTTTCCCACTCGTAGCGGCATTGTTCATTCAAAAATTTCCTAGAGGACGAGCTGTTTCCAAATCAGTGTTATTCTATTTTTCTAGGGAACAGCAGGGAGTGTGTAAGTATTGAAGATCATGTCCACATCCAATGCAGTCACAGTACATTTTATAAAAACTGGGCCTAAGTTGCCGCTAATTTGGCTTAACAGAAGCTAATTTATTTGAAGGGAAATATGTTGTCTGGGGAATGGAACTCATCAGCGATGCAGATGATCAGTGTTGTATTTATACAGCAGAGTTTTAAATCTATCATTATATATTTCAAGAAAAAGTATAAAAACCAATATAGATTTTATTTATATACCAACCAGTTTCTTTTACTTCCTTCTAGCCAAGCATAAGTATAACATGTCAGACGCATAAAGCAGGGTTACAACAGAGGTTATAAGAACAAGTATTTGTATATGTTCCTATTTAAAGTTGTCAAACTGTAATCGCACTTGTATTACAAGATAGTAGCTGGCGCAGTATGTTAACATTGCGTTGATTTTTAAGTTGGCATTTGGATTTTACAGTAATTCACTTACATGAACTGTCCATTTTGGTTGTTTCAAGCCCACTTTCTATCAAAATATGCTGGAAATACTAAAGCCTGGACCAGATGGCATTCATTTTGTTTTGGCTGGACAAGAACGTGCCAGAAAGATCTATAATGCCTTTTTTAATTTATTTTTCCCCCTGCATGTCAAGACTAAACAAAATGCTGTTTGGCCCAGGTTTGACCCTTCCTTTTTTTCCTGTTTTTTCTTGTCATTTTTTTTTTCTTTTACTGGCTCCCTGGCCTTTGTTGTAGGAAGGGATACTGTTATTTTCTCTTACACTTGAAAAAAAAAAAAAAAAAAGAAGCAAGTCATAGGAGGTATTATTTTAATCTATGCAGGATTTTTACAAAAAAAGAAACCGTTTCTGTGGAAAAAATAATTATATTTTTATGTTTGGGATTCCTCTGTCCCCCACTTTCTTTTTCCCACCTCAGTGAGAAACCTGTTGAACTCAAATCCAATGCCTTTAGCTATTGCAATTTTGTGTACTGGTTTAGTATGCGAGCTTGGCTGTATGTGTGTGCGTTCATGTGTGGGTGCATGGATGTGTGTGTGTGTGTGTATAGATCTGATTTTATAACCAAACACAGATGGCTTTAGCCATTTTCTACTTAAAGCTGGAGGCCACTTTTCTCATAGGAATTCCTCTGTGGGTTTTGCCAGCCCAGTCAATGTCTTCATACACTGGTACACTTTGTAAGTAGAGGTCAGCGCCTTGTGTTCCCTACACTATCTTGTACTCAAATGTAAAAAAGAAATGAATTAAAAAAAAAAATATCCTAAAACGAAAAAAATAAAAATTTAGCATTAGAGAAAATTTTTAACGATTTGCTACTCATACTTATTTATTTTTCTGCCCCTTTTGCTTAATGTTTCTTTCCTATTTTGCCTTTTTAATGAGCACCGTTTTATGAAATGGGAAGGTGTAAATGTAACGGGGTTGTTCAGGATGAGATTTCATTGTAATTAGTAATTAATATTAATTCTAACTTGAAAGAATCCAGGGTAAGATGAGTTTGTTTTTTGTTTTTTTTATTCAGTAGGAAAATGTTAACACTTGCATGTTTCTATTTAAATACAAATGTATAAATTGTAAATATAACATTTCTTTAAGGGTGAATTTCTACTACAGGTTGACATTTTTATTAAATTTAAAAATGCTGTAAATATACTTGTGAGATATACTTTATGCACATTTTTTTTTCTTTTTTTTCTTTTTTTTCTTCCAAGTGGTTACAGATTACACTCCTAGTCTGTTAACTCTGTATATCAAATGCTTTCTCAGTCCTTTTTCTAACTGTGCTGGTATTCTTTGTCTTCTGCTTCACTGTCTCAGTATCACAGTCGCCGCATAATCATTAACGTCTCTCAATCCAAGTGCGAATATTTTGTCTTCTCTGTATTTGATATGGAGCTGTGTACTTTTTCATGAAGTGTATATTGTTGATCTCATGGGATGGATGGATGGCATGTGTACAGTCTGTTCTGTAAAACCATGTCTGTTTCTTCCTCAGAGAGGTATATTTACTATGTGTCCCTTTTGAACAATTGGTCCAACATGTCTTTTGAAACAGAGGTATTTCTCTACACATCAAAACCAGTTGTAGCAGTTTATACAGTAAGTTGTATAACACCTTTTTTTTCTAGAAGTTGTCTCAGAGCCGAGACCAGCAGCATACACTATGTACAATAATCTAAATTGGATTAGTTTTAAGAGAACTGATGATAGATGCTATATATGATGGATGCAATATGATTAAAGGTACTCATTGAAGTTTGATCTTCAAACTTAGGTAATGTAATTTAAAAGCATTCTTGTGAAGTGAGTATTAATTGTGACTAATAAAAGTCTGTCCTGAATATTCTTTGTATTTTGCCGTATTGAGAATAAAATATATATGGATATGTTTAATAGAGTGCTGTTTTTTGTTTGTTTTTGTTTGGTTTTTTTTCTCCCCATTTCCATCAGCTTTAGATTTTCTACTTGATGTAGTTTAAAGCAACTGACGTGTTTTGTGTCTTAACAATTTATAAATTTCTCTTTCATGTTTTGCCTCCGGAACTCTTAATTCATCTGGCATCAACAACCATACTCTGTTCAAAGTCCCTAAAATAAATCCCCTTGCTTTCCTTTTCTGATGCTTCATTTGAACCTTGGCAGGTCCTCCTGTACCACACGCTGTTGCCAGGTCAACAAGCAGTTGAACAGGTGTACTTAATGAAGGGAGCACCAGTTAAACAAACACAAAACAGAACTGCTTTCTCTAAAGAGTGCAGTCTTGCAGGGAATGAGGGCTTATTTTAGTGGACTTTTTGACATATTTTTCACCAGGAACACATCATGTTGCAAAAAATCAAGCACATCATAAGGGTGGTGATCAGAGCTGTTAATTTAGTCGAAGCCAAATGTCTGAGTCATTGTCAATTTAACCTTGCTATCCCACACTGAAGTAATATTTATAAGCTGAGGGGCCCTGCAGACGCATTTCTCTGCGATGACACGCTGACTGAATGTGGAAAAACTGAGACCATTGTTGAAATTGTTCCTATTTTTTCCAGACATCTCAGTCTGTTAAAAGTCTGGATGATTCACTAAATGCAAATGTTTTCAGAAAATCCGTGTACTTCTTTACCCAGGAAAGGAACGTTTTGGAAATGTAATTATGCAGTGAGTTTTAGTGGCTTGAGGTAAATGAGATCAAATGATACTGTATGTGGCCTGCAAACTAAAATGGGACTAACACCCATCTAGACTGAAGTATTTCCCCCCTTAAAACAGTTTGCACAAGGAAGATTACCTCATTTCTAAATATGCAATCTCAAGAAACAGTCTACAAAATTTGTCTGTGGTAGTAAAGCATAATGAACTCTTGCAATTATTGTTGTTTGTTGTTTCCAAACTTAATATCAGAATGGCAAATCTTGCTAGAATGAAAAAGATAAAACACCCTAACTAAATACAAATACAAGTTAGGTCCTGGAGTCACAATATACATTACAAAGTAAAAGTACTCATCTCTCTTGATAGGAGGAAACCTTTCTGCAAACACTTGCAGTTTGAAGTAACTCCTGTGTAAATGTGACAATTTCACTCTGCAGCAAAAAAACATACCTGACGAGAGTTAACTTGAGCTTATTGGATAAAACCGATATAGTTAAACTTTGAGGACATAACTTGCAGTTGAAAAAAAGTTATAAATAGCAGTATATGTTGTTGCAACACTCAGGATATTGGAAAATGTCAAAAAAAAAAAATCACAATGATATATTGTGAGTGAAGTATTCTGGTCATATTTTGTGGGGTGACTGGTGACTCCCACGTCTAGTGAAAATACTTTGCATTAAGCAGTGATAATGAACCGTCATGGTGTGTAATCAGAGAGTGGTGAACCACATATGAAGCTGTATTTGAATTATCCAGCTCTAGTCTCTTTTTACACAGTGTGACATCATTTTATCAACCCTATGTAGTGATGTGTACACCACAGATGGCTGCTGACCCAGGACAAAGCCTAGGCTTCATTCCACAGTGAATGAATTGCCACCAAGTGGCCATTAGTTGCTATTGTCATTGCTGTTATCCTGTCCTTTTTTTTTTCTTTTTTTTTTTTTGCCATATTATCAGTGGATTGCCACTTCAGTTGATTGTTAGTCAGACCATGTGACATGCACAGAGGTGATGGATAACTAAAAAGAGACACCCCAAGTGCTTCATTTAATCTTGAATCGGGGAGTTTAAAGGAACAGACAGAACAATGTAGAGTTTAAGGAAAAAATATTGACTGTAGAGTTAGCTTGAAGATAGTTTATAGAATTAAATTACACTGAATGTGGTCCATGAACTAAATATACCTTTACATGTCCATGAATATGCCTTTATGGAGCTTACAGTAACTAATGCAATCTGAGATCATACAGTGTTTGTGACTCAGTAACAAACGACATTAGAATAACCTGACTTTCCCTGAATATCTTCACAGTGAGCTCATGACATCCCAAACCACCCAAATTGTTTGGCCTCAGTAATTCGTGTCTTTCAGTAAGATTAAAAAAAAGGTGCCTAATTAATCTTTCTGTGCATGAGACAAAAGTAGTTTATATAGCTTTGCATGGCAGAGCCTCTTAGAAATGATTAGCTCCTTTCAATCCACATTGCACCGGCCTGAGAACATTAACTCTTTGTAAAGGCAACTTGCCACATTTTAGTTTTATTATTTAGGCACATTTTAAACATCGCTTCTTATAGACAATTTTATTTTCAAAATTTTCTCTTTTTATATTTGAAGTTTAGCTTCAGCTTGCTTCCAGCTTGCGCCTCTTTCCTTCTTTCTCTCTCTCTCTCTCTTTTATAAATGAAAACAATACAGGGAAATTAACTTTTCCACTGTTCCGCCATTAATGTGTTCTGACCAATAGGATGTCGTGCATTTCCACCTCGCCCGCCTCCCGCCACGTCTAATTGGCCACCTTGGTCCTCCGTTACCTTTCATCCGCTTCTCTCTCCAGGGAATAAGGTAAGCTGAGTGCGGACGGAGGAAAAGGAAAGCTCATTACCAGAGGTTGCGAGACACGCCAGCTAACCATATACAGGTGAGCCGTCCTTGTTAGTTAGTTAGTGTAACTATCACTGATAAACGAAGAGGAAACCCACTGAAGACAACAAACCAAGAGTAAAGCTACAGTTTGAGGACCGCGAAGGAAGCGGGAATCGGCAGGTACGTTGAGGGTAGTTTAGGGTGGCAGCAGGTGCATCCAGTATCGCCGTGGCTGCTCAGTTTCGGTTGTCAGCTGTTAACCTGTTGGTTTATTAGTGAAAATGTTCGCAGAATACCTGTATGACAGTGACACCTTACAGTCAGACCTCTTGTTGCTGTTGTACAAGTTGTTTTTCGTGTCTGTGGGAAGTTAAAGTGTCCACGAATAAGCTACAGCTGGTCTCAGTTCAGTTTTATTACTGGGAGGTGAGGTCAGTAGTAGGATCTGGTGGTATTTAGCAAAGCCCATCTAGGCTGCTTATATCGCTACTTATTTATTTTGTAATACTTAATAAATGTATTATATATGTATGTGTGTGTGTAAATTAGATGTAATTCTTAATCTATACCCTTAACCTTTAAAATCGCATAGTTTTCCTTAGTTTGTAATATGATGAGGTTTTATCTGCGTTAATGTTAGCAGCTTATTATTAATAGACATTATTATTACTGTTCATGAATGTTAGGTAACAGTGGGAGATAATAAGCAATATCTGAGTTGACAGCTGACTGATAAGCTTGTAATAGATACTGAGGACTGGATAGAAACAACCCTAAACCCTAACTACTGTTATCACCATATTAAATTGCTGTGTTGTACCTTACTTACTCATGCTTTGGTTGTTGGTTGAAACAAATCAAAACAACTAAAAAAACATAGTACTGTCCTGCTCTAACCTCACTTCATTGCCTTAAATTGATACCTAGCGCTCAATTATGCACAAGGAGGGAGGGAGGAGTGGGGGGGCTTTTTAGCTAATGAGTGGAGTATGTTTTATTTAAAGGGAAACTAGACACTGGTGTTTTGTGTTGGAGCTGAAACTGAGGCACTTAGGCTGTGAGGTTGGTCAGATGGTGGGAGCACACTGGCCTCTCTGTGTGCTGCTGTTGCCACTGCTGGAGGATGCCATGTTTGGGGCTGCTGACCTGGCTCAACCCCAGCTACGTCCACAGAGCCTGACCTGACAGCAGCACGCACTCAGATATTTGGGTATAATTATGTAAGAGTAATGCATGCAGAGAGATGAGGGACTTAGCCCAGAGGTGCTTGCATAAACACCTGTTGATCCCAATTGGCAGCTAGCATGTGGCAATACAAATATTTGGTAATGGTTGCGTACAGGTGGCGGCTTGGACTGTAGCCTGAGTAAGTGTTGTTTGCAGGAAGTATAAAGAAGAAAGAAAGCCGGAAACCAAAGATGGAAGCAAATAGCAGAAGGGTAGCGTTATAAATGAGAGTAGGGTCACAAAGCCATGGGGTGTAAATGTAAACTTAGACTGGGTGTTGAAACCTGATCTCAGTCTTCCCCTTGCTCTCTCTCTCTCTCCCTCTCTCTTTCTCTCTCTTTTTTTTTAGGGAAAAAAAGTAAAGTATGTAATGTTGTAGGAATTCAACCCTGCATGCGGTATGTTTCTGTTCGACCTGTAGGACATGGTCATTTTTATGTTTATTTTTTTTCCTCGAGTGGTGGAAAATTACTCACACTGCAGCTGAACGTATGTAGTTTTGGATGTTTAAATTCTTTTTGTGACCTTTTATACAACCAACCACTGCAAGGTTGAAGCGACTGGCTTGGCTCTGGGCGTGAGGTTATAGTTCACATAGGTTTCAGATTATTTCTGTAGAAACTGAGGTTTTTGTGGTTGATCCAGATGAAATGGGATTACACAGAAAATCTCATTAAATTTCAGAGACAAAGCAGCTGAAAGTAACAGAAATCTTTAACACATTACTTAACAGCGCAGTAATTAAACCATTATCAGCCTCACTTTGAACTTTGCACGAGGCATCATAGTGAAATAATGGCGTAAGATGTAGCAGGAAGGTCTCTAAGTTGTAATTCAATGAGAAGCCTGTTAGTTTCTGTTAGCCTTAAGTGGATTGTTTACATGATGGAAGTGCAGGCTTGATGTAATATACCTTTTGCTTTGAACCTGAATGATGTGAGACTGATGTGTGAATGGCATTGTTGGTTCCGGGAAGATAAATGTATACCGCTGTGAAAGAAAAAAGTGATATCATGAATGAGTCATAGAATTAGGTGTTAAGTTCACTGGCGTCTTTTGATGAACGAAAGGATTGACGCAGGCATGCTGTAATCAGCTATAAGAAAGAAGTTTAAGAGCATACTAAGTGGCGATTTTTTTCTAGGGGTTTTTGGTCAGTAGGAACTTAAATATCACCATATTTTTTGCGAGAAAAAAAGTACTCTGAGATTTTATTGGAAGTATGTCACAGGTAATACTGCAGATAAAATGTGTGTTTGATTTGTGCCATATCGAACAAATTCACATTTTCTCTCAGGGAGAATTTGATCCCTTACAACTGTGTTTCGTGACATGTTTTGGTAAGCTGAGGTGGCCCGGTGGTTTCTTTTGTTTCCATTTCAACATCCATGTCTTTGTGTTCACAATAACGCAAACCGGTACCAATTATTTGACAATTCCAGGGTGGCTGCTTTCACCCCGTATAGAGTGATTTGTTTATCACAGAAGGAAAGATTTGGGAAAAGTGTAATCTGTGCAGTATCTCAAATTGTAGCGGTCCACGTCTGGAACGTAGTGACCAAGTATAAAAGCAGTGCGTCATTCATTTTAAAAATAAAATGAATCAGAATGTGTTTGTTTGAGGTAAAAGCGAAAACATGTTTGCTGACCAAAGTCCTCAGACACAATGTTATCAAGATTTTAGGGGTAATAAAGTCAGACTTTATTACCTTACAAACTGGACCACTAAAGTCTGACTTTATTACCCAGACTTTATATCTGACCTTATATCATCCAGAAAGAGGTTAGTCTTTCTTAAAGCGTGGGCACATTGTCGTGTTGATACTGTAACATATTAATTAAACCCTAGTTAGAGCTGATGTTAGGTGTTATAATGTTTAGTGGTCCAATTCGTAAGACTGTTGAAAGTCGTGCCCTTGGGAAGGTCGGTGTGATAATTGAAGAGGATTTTAGCGTGCCTCTGTGTTTTGTATACGTATTCAGATATGCTCACTTGCACTGGAGTGACTTTGATGAGGTCCTGATGAGGAAATCATAGCAGATCAGTTGATTTTTCTTTTATAGTTGCCTAAAGTAAGAGCACACAAGAGGAAGAGAAAAACCTGCTTGTAGGCTGTATTCAAGCCCAAATTGCCCTACATGATTAATAAGTAATAAACTAAACAAGGGAAGTCTGTAGGTGTTGTTATTAAGTTGCACCAGACGAGCTGCAAATGGAACATTTAGATACCAAGGTTAGATGCATAACTGGTGTTGACTTTTTTTTTTAAAGCATGCTATTATATGATAGACACTTAGGTGAAAATGTCCTTTTGCCTTTAGATGGTTTCTGTGATGTTGGGCAATATGAGGAAACTTAAGGACTCTTCATCATCATATACCTAGTCATAGTTTTGGATACCCTTTCTCCTTATTTTGTATTGAATCATTTCTTTAGTATAAAGGGTATAACAATGGTAAAAATGATGGCTGATCACATGTAAGTCTTTATTTTAAATCATCACTGTCTATATGCATGCATACATAAAGATGAAGATCGTCTGAGCGCCCTTCACTTTGACCGTCATCTTCTCTCTCCTTATGCATGGGTGGCCTTCCAGACATTTGAGGGGGTCCTTCACGCTCCGTGTTTGAGAAACAGGCAAGGCTGTCCCCATCACCATCCAGCAGACTTAAACAGATGGAACCTTTTCAGCTCTTTTTGCTTGCTTTTTTTCCCCTCCTCGTTTCCTGTCTTTTACTCCAGGGCTCTGTTCTGCAGGCAATGACGGGGGCTTATTTACAATGGCTTTGACAACTCACTTGTCTGTAGTTGTGAGCTATGGTCAGATCCTCCTTCTTTTGTCAGAGGAGCAGAAAACCCGTTAAAGTCCTACATAATGGACGGACATGAAGAAGAAAAATGGCTGCCAGGGGTTATTACTGGCTAGGGCGAGACCCCCCTTTGGGGAAGCTGAAAAGTGTGTTCGGTTATGTGTGTGCATTCCTACTCTGGTGCTCTTACAGGACCACTCCTGCTCTATTGTTTGGACCTATAAGCCCCTCATTGTTATATGGTAGTGTCATATGTCATGAGTGCATTTTCCATGTGTATGGTAAAACATAGAGTAACCTACTTGTATGGGCAGCTTTTAAAAATACATCCTGAATCTTTTTTTTCTGCTTTTTTTAGGAGCCATGTAGATAGAATTGCAGCAGCACATTAGATAAAGGTCTTTTACACTCACAAAGTATTTAAAGGTGCCCCGTGGGGTTGTCTTTTATACAAACAAAATCAAGGGGCATTTTTTGTTGTTTCAAAGTTGTGTTGCAGATTTCTTCCTCTCTGTCTCTGGATCATTGCTGGATTTTTTTAAATGAAAACCCTGAACTTGTTGATAGATTGAACATAGTTGCATGCATGTGCATCATTGTTAGCATACATGAGACAAATAAACACTACAAAAGTGCTGACATGATGACACACAAGGGCAAAAACTTCATTGGGTACTTTTAATTATAAGACATTGTGTTATTGCCTTTTCGAAAGTATATCCCAGCAGAACCTGGACTGTAAAAATATATTTTCTATACCATATCTTTTTTTAATCTTTTCTTATCTTATTGATTTCTTGTTGCTTATCCAACAACAAATTCAGTGCCCTACACATTCCACTCTTTTTGAAATAACTTAAGATTTACATGTGATTAAATATGCAATTTTTGTTTCTTTCTGCATGATATAAAAGCAGATTATTCTGTAAATATTTGAACTGACCAATTTAAATGCATAAATAGAGAAAATAATGCATTGCGTTATTTGTCAAGAACAATACATGCAGCAAATCCATCAGGACAAATCCAAATCCAGCACAGCGCTGGACTTAAATGCTGCACACCGATCACGGATTATTACTTTACAGTTGTAAAATCTCTAATGAATAACACTGGGGATTACGCTATTGCTTTTTTCACTGTGGTTTTCACAGCAGAGTATTCAGTAAAAGCCAGGAAGGCGCACAGTCTGTGGGGTGTGTGCTTGGGTCTGTGCCATGCCTGCAGGTCTGCTTTAGGGTCCTCTCAGGTTTCATAGCCCCTGATGAAAAGGTGTGGGTGAGGGGTTGTCAGTGAGACCTGAGCTGGCCAGGGACGCATTAATGTGGTTGTGATATTGACTAATAAAAGAGGCCTTTACAGCTGTCCGACATGGCTGGAACTAACCGCTTGATGTCTTTTTTGTGTGTGTGGTTGTCCAGTCAGTGCTGACATAGCTTCAGCACGTTGCACACGTCAAAATGATAAATTAGTGTGGGCTAAAGTGATTGTACAGTGAATTGTTTAGTTGACATTCTGCAATAGAATTATGATTTCAGTCATTTGTCATGCAAAAATAAGCCTCTCTGATGACAAAATTTATTGCTGTTCTCTGTTTCATGCCAGTGTGAAATGAATATCTTTTTTTTTACGTTTAAAATACTCATGATTAAAGGAAAAATTAGTATAATCGTGAGCTGCCCTTCTGAAGTAATTTAAGACAGATTTCTTTTTGATTTTTCTCTGCCAGAAATGGTCCTGTTTAATATTACATGCAATCTGTCTTATTCCTTTGGACCTTTCAGACTATTAATATGCCATCTGACTAGAACAGGCCAAGCCACAAGACAAATATTAAAAAAAATGCAACCAAGACCTATAGTTATTATGTAATAGTATATATAACAGCACTGTGAAAAAATACTGTTTTAAGTATTTTTCCATCTTGAATAGCTTTTTTTTTTTTTTTTTTTTTTTAGAAAAGACATTAATGTTAACCCCTGTAGTCACATCAGTGTTTCTACATCACTCTATTTTTCTTTAGCAGGTTACAAAGTCCAAATTGAGTTGCACTGTTTTCTAGTGAAGTTTAATCTCTGTGTGATTTGTTTTAAAGTCTGCACACCGTCCTCCTCCTTCTCCTTACCCCCTTGTTCATCCCCCGCTTTGAGGTAGGAAACCTGCACTGCCACTAGCAACATGAGCCCATTGTGATCAGTACCCCTAAAATTAACCACAGTGGTAAACTTGGTGCTGAGAAAGACTATAGAGATTAGGAATCGCTTGACTCCTGAGCATGATAATCAGCACTATTAGGTTACTGTATGTGTTTCAAAAGCAGGATAATTAGAAGTTAATACCAAGTATTTCACCTTGGCAGAGGCGTTGGTATAATGTGAGGCGTATGCAGAGGTGTGGGTGGCACTCTGTAATTATCAGGACATTAGACACACATTTGTTCTTTTGATACACCTTTGTCATGCGCTCTGTCAGTGAAACTACTTAGGCAAAGGTGGGACGAATGCAGAAAACTCAGTTCATGTCGCAACAAAGAAATACTGTACTCCAGATAAAATAATAACTCTGCTTTTAGTTGTTTCTTTTTCATTATATAGTTTTCTGCAGCATAAAGAAAACTTCTCAGAGCAAAAGCGCTTAGCCAAGATTACTTAGTTTGAGAGACTTATCAGCCTGTTGAGGGAACAAATTCTTTGCTTGTGATTGCATTATGATGGGAAAATGGGCTTTATACCAGCTGTCTATCTGGGGCTAGTAAGCAAAGTGCTGTGACTATAACTTCACATGGATACTGTGGTACCATGTGGTTTTAAATTGTAGCCGAGATGCTTGAATTAGTGTATAGACCTATCAGCTACATTTGTATTAGTATAATTTGCTAACTGTAGATGTGTTTCTGTGTATTTTTATTTGTTATTTGAAATGCTCAGGGACTGCAGATGGAAATTAGCTAGCAGCTAAATCTGGTATAATGCACCTCCTCTCTTAGGAGATTAATGTTTTGTTTGTTTGGACATGGTCCCTGACAAATAAAATGGAAAATGAAAGGAAACTTCTGCTCCTGGAAGGAGAGGAACAAGGTTCACAGATGTTTCATTGGTTCTGGCTCGCGCTCGAACATGCGGTCAGCCCAGCTAGTTGCGGGAACATCAAGCAGGCACTCCTCGCCTTTTGACTCACATAAAACTGCTAGGCTCGGAGGTCATGCCATGCGGCAGCCATCTTTCTCCACAAACGTCACCTGTCTTTCAGGTTTCAGAGTTGAGTCCCGGAGTTGGCGACAAAACACACAGTCTTCAGGGTCAGTCAACGTTCTTCTGGTGTGGAGAGTCCCCAGGCAAAAGGTAGGAAATGCCTCGTGCTGGGCCTTGTTGCACAAAGAGAACTCACAACTTCCTGAGGACAGGGGTCTACAGGAGATTTTGTCTTCTTCTTCTTCAGCCTACACACCAACTGAGTAGTGGCGTGATATTCTATACTGTGTGTGTTGTACTGAGGGAAACTGCCACTGCAAAAAGTCACTGTCATTTCAAAAAGATAAATGATCTACTTCAGGTACGCATCAAAACTGAGGAAGTAAGTATCACTGGAAGTGTTTGGTACTGGTTTGTTTACTATGTGGTCATGAAAAAATATGTGGAGCATGCTTAAAGCTGGGAATTAAGAATTTAAAAAAAAATCTGTCATTAAGCTGCCCACTAGATTAAATGTACTTTGTGTGCATGTAGAGTGGAAAGATGATTAGCAGGGGTGAGGAGGTCAACTTACAGCTTGCTAGATCTGTTGCAATAAAGTGTAGTAGCATCTGATCATGGGTCAGCTTGAGCATTTTAGCTTCTGTTCTTTTTGTTAACTACCTTGAGAGATGTGATCAAACCACTTGTTTGTTTTGTGTGCTTGTAGGCATTTTCAGTTAGCAAATTAGTATTTTAGGAAGCAGAAAGTTTATTTAGTGTGGTGGCTAAATTGCTCTAATCTTGGTGTCTCTGTACCTGCAATGTTTATGCACGAAAGTACTTCTTTAGATAAACGGGAATTTAAAGTCAGACACCAGATGGTTTCTGACAAGTAACTGCCAAACAGTGAGGTGGTTTCCAGTCATGTTTATGTTCCAGGCACTTTATTCACTTGGTTACTATAGCAGATGAAATGCATCCTTCTCAAAAGGAAATCTGCTGGAAACCCTCAGTTGTTTTACACTTTAAGAGGAATGAGTAGGAGACATGAGTGTAAATAAAGAAGAAAGAGACTGAGTGACATTAGAGCCTGGGATGCCAAGGCTAACAAATTATAGAAATTAAAGGAATAGTAGATTACAGGGATTAAAACAAGTGATTATGAAAATAATAAGTTATCAATTTTTCAGTTTAACTACCTGATTAATTGACTGAGTTACTGCTTGCAGCTCTGCCCGTTAGTCAGGCTCTGGTAAGGGGCCTTCATCTCTCCTTGGCTTAATCCGGTTGTTCTATCAGGGTGGGTAATCCTGATAATTTGCACTCATTGAGCGAAAACAAAAATGTGGAGAATGCTGGCCAATTTAATTTGCTCGATTTCATCTGCCATTTGGAGGGTGTTAAACTGAGCGGGGAGGTCACAGTGGCCAAGTGGGTTCTAGATTAAACATTCAAATCTCCTTCCTCAAAAATATGCTTTGGATCAGAACTGTTGTTCAGTGTCAAGTTGGAGGCAGAGGGAGAAGTGCATATTTACTGTTTGCCCACACAGACTGCCTCTATCTGCCTTCCCGGTTGTTTTGCAATTCAAATCTCCTAATGCAACACTGAGCAAATTTCCCCTTGTTGTCCTTGATGAAGCTGCTGCTCTGTATCTGGACTGTCCTTTTCATGCATCTAAAAGCATAATACCAGGTAAAAAGAGGGAGATTAGAGGCATGTCTGCTACTTTCATCATGGCACTTTAGATAGTGATCAAACAGTTTCTTATACGTTTTCCTTTTTTATCCTCATGTTTGTTTTCTCCTTGGTCTCCTTCCTTTCCAGACTTAATGTCACTGACATGCCCAGCAGCAAAAGCTCCATGCGTGAATGACTCCTGTTGTCAGTAAGCTTTTGCCACTGACTGCAGTGACTGCATTTATGTGCTCTTTGTGGAAAGGAATTCAACAAAAGCAGGACAAAAACATGTTATTCTGCTGGCAGAGTTTGTTTGTTAAATATTTTTTTTTGTGCCTGTGACTGGATGCAGGCTTAGTTTAATGGACCAACACAAGCACAGGTGTGCATTCAGGGTGGGTGGAGCCTGTTAGGTAACCAAACTAGGGCTGCAGCTGAATATTTGAATGTTGAGGTTCGTTCATTGCATAAGTGCATGGATGGAAGTTTCAGGATTTGCGTGTTTCTTCTTCTTCTTTTCCTTCTTTTTTTATACATGTGGAGGTACATGCAGTCTTAACTCTGATGCCTTGCTCTCATCACTCTGGTATGAAGCCACGATCGTTCTTCTTCACTTCATGTCATAGTTACAAACTTAGCGACTTTTCATAGCGCTTTAGAAACAAAAAGCTATCAAAGGCCTTTCTCACCCCAGGCACGCCTCTCTCTTTTCCTTTGTACAATTTAGAAAGCTGCAACACCCAAAATAAGTGTGTGAAAGAAGAAAATTACAAGCATCCTGTTGCTTTTAACTTTCTCCCTGAGCGATAATTTCACTTGTCCATTTAGCCAAAATCACAGCACAGCCATTATCTTTATATAACATGTGTACAGCGATTTTTTTCTTTCCTTTTTTTTGTGAGATGACAACGCAGTAAAAAAACATGTGACCCGAGCAGGAAACCCACATTTATATTTGTCAGCTGGACAAGCTTCAATAGAAGTGAATGGGGAAACGTGGTAAATATTTATTACTTGAGAAACTGCTGTTACAACAACTCGTGGGAACACTTCTTGTTTTGGTGTGTTTGATTGACAATCTTCCAAACTTGAGTTACTGAGTGAGCAAAAACCTTTGTAGGAGTGTGCCCTTCCTTGATGCTTGGATCTCAGCAATGAGGGAGTGTATTTACTGTTAGAGTCTGGAATGCAGGTTTTCCCTCAAAACCGGTCTCTGAAATGCTTCTGTTATTTTCTGTGTTCTACGACTGTCCATTCACTACTGATAATTGCCTCACATTATATAGGTACAAGGGAGCAGTAAGGCCTGACCAGGAATGCTGTTGTCTTGGAGTGCCGTTGGTCATTTAGTACTGTAACCTGACTTTAGCCACTCCAGGAGGTTGAACAATTATGAGAGGGGAAAACGCCCATTTCTACTTATGTCCTCGGAGCGTCTCAAAGGTAATAGGATAGTGTGTTGATGTGAAAATTTACGATCTGTGTGGCAGCAGATGGATGGGGATGAGATTTTGGATTTTCCATGACTGCAGTAACAAACCTTATAAACCTGAGGCTAGACCCGTAGTACGTCACTGTGTTGCTACTAAATGGCTGACATGGTTCTTAGAAGAAGGGTTGGTAAATTCTGATTAATCAAATAACTAAATCTAAAGTGTGCTTGGTCTCTGCGCTAACAGTCATAATTGGTGCTTAGGCATCTTTGCAAATATTCGCCATTGGCACATTGTTAACCTGGCACTTCTGCCCATGCATATTCCCTCAGTAGAGGATTAAATATTTAACGTCATTATGTAATCAGTATTGAAACGAAAACTTTGTCCTTATGATATAACAAAGCTTCACTACAGGCCTGTTTTTCCTGTCTGGAGGTGTCATGAGAACTTTTGGATTGCAAATCGAAATTAAGTTGCGTTGAGCACAGTGGATAGGAAAAAGGGGAGTCCCTTTTCAACGTGTTTGTCTCAGAGTATGCCAGACATAGATGGTCTAAACTTATCTTTTAAATCAAATAGTGACCTCATTGCTTTGCTGAGGGCTCACAGTTCTGTGATCTTCTCTTATGCACTTTTGTATTCGACCAGGAAGTGTCCCGCAGGCTGTCTCTTATCAGATGTTCACGTACTATCTACACAGGCCAACAGGTGAGCTCACTGCCAGTTTGATAGTATGAGTAATATTTAGATACAGCAGTTTAATTAACAACTTTTGTAAGAACCGTGTAGAAATTGAGAATTTCTTCCAGTGGACACTAGAGCACAAGAGACGCCATTGCGAACTAACCATTAACATAACTGATAACTGAATTCTCAGAGTGGTCTGAGGTCGGGATGTGATCTGAAAGAAACGACAAGTAAAATTGGAGTTTTGTGTAATGATTATAACAGCCTGTTTGCTTTTACCTGCAGTACATGTTCTCGCTGCTTATCAAGCACATTCCTTGTGCTTCTGCCAAGCTCCCAATCCAGCCAATCAGCCTGCGATAACGCACTAAGTGCCATGTCACCATAAAGGGTCAGGTGTTTGCCCCGCTGATCAATATTGTCATGAGTGTAAAGTCAGCTATAAGAAAAGAATCTACTTACGTTTGCTAATTGGCACTACACGCACGTAGTAAAGCTGAGACTCATGGGAATGACCAGTATTTAGTTGTAAACCAAAGCACTGGATTTAACTTTAAGGTAATCATGGCAGTTCACTTGTAGTCATTTAAAGGTAGCCCAGCTAGTAGTTGATGAGACATTTTGCTGACATCATGATGACTTGAGCACAGTGTGTTAGAGATTAGATTTCATAATCAGGGTTTTTGCCCCAGTCCATTCAACAGAAGAAAATCTGCACTTACCCTTAATAATAACTATATGAAATAAGTAGTATTTCTAATGCTCAATCTTTTAAAGTTTAATTATAGAAGCAGATATGTGAGTTAGGCTGAGGCTGCTACTACATCTGACATGTTCTGCAGTAAGGATTACTACAGGAATACACACCTAAATTAAAAGTAAGCTCCATGCTTTAAAATCAGAGTTAATTAGCTTCTTAATAACGACCAGGAAACTGGGGTTACACTGATTTCCATTGTAAACCCTCAGAGAGCGTTAGACTGCAGCTGCTTTTGAAAAACCTGAGAACCAGGTCATATCATGTAGCCTTTGTGCTATAGGGAAGCCCATTAACAGCTTTACCCTGGGTTTACCAGCATTAATGCATTTTATGAGTAGTGTATTATATACTGTCTAGGTGCAGATGCATAGCGTCTTGCATGAGCATTTCCAAATCCTCTGCACTATCTCTGTGATTATTTTTAGTTTTTGTTTTCTTGTTTACTTCTTTTATGTTGTTCATTAGTAACACATGTCTTCACGTGGTCTTTCCTGAAGATAGTATTTACTCTTATATTGGCATATATTCTTATTTGCTCTTTTTGGTTTGAAGTCGGTGTTCATACCTTGTCCATGACATTGATAGTGTAAGATTAGGGATTGGTCTTACAAGAACAATACATGCTCTGTAAAGTCACTTTCACTCCAGGAAGTCTCCACCTCTGCGAATTCACGTCCTCATGGTGATGCCACGTGGTGTTGTAGCCCCAGCAGCAATGCCACCATGTGTGATATCCAGTGTTTGTTATGTGTCTATAGTCAGACCACAGCTCGTTATGTAACATGGCAGAGATGGTCACTGCCACCAGGCGACACTGAGCTCACTGGTAGAGAATGTCAGCTGAAGACGTGAAAGTGGTCAGTAAAACGTGGCTACATTATTACTGGATTTTTCGATACTCAATGTAAAGCTATTTAGGTTTCAGTATATGTGATCTTTTATATGTGTGTATATCATAAACAGAAGATGTAAGCATGCATGTCTTAATAATAGTTGTGGTGTATGTATTGGCACCAACAAATCTGTGACTCTTGGATGTCAGATGTGAGTGTTTGTGTTTGATTTTGGGATGGAGAAAACAAAGATGAAGGGAAACTGAGTCTCCCCCCCCCCCCTATTTTTCTACACTTTATAGATAGAAGTTAATAAATAATAAATAATAATAAAAATAAAATAATTGGTACCCTGCTTGACGAGTTGAGCGACATGTAGTGCTTAAAGAAAAGACAGAGCTGAGCTGGATGAAGATCAAATGGAGCACATTATCCTCCCTGTTTAGACTGCTAACAGTGTCTTCAGTGACAGCTGAGAGATCAGGGCTGAGCTGTGAGGGCTGACACTCAGGACCCAAGAAGAATAGACAACTTTTTTCTTTAAAGATAACTTTTTTCTGTAATGAAGGAGTCATTGAGACTTTCCCCACCTCTAACCAGGAAGTGGGTCATTTGTTATTGTGCTTTTTTGTGGTGTTTGTCTCAGCTTCCTGTAGGGACCAGTCTCTTCTTTCTCACTTGCTGTCGCCATGGCTCCTTTGTTGTTGATGGTATCACGCATTTACAATCACTTTTTATCTGCTGCCCTGCAGTGGTGTCTTCTGAATATTCTGAATATCTTCTGAATATTCTACAAATTAATTCCAAAATATTCAAAGTGGCATGCCCAAACAAAGATTGTCATCTGCTTAACTGTGATGAAGGTAGGGTCATAATTGTTATTCAGCAACAACATGAAAGCATGCTAAAAGCATCCTGCCTTGTATCGGTGGTTCAGGCTGGTGATGGTGGTGTAATAGTGTGGGGGATATGTCCGTGCCACACAAGCGTTTTTTTAAACACCACAACCTACATTGAGTATTGTTGCTGACCATGTCCGTCCCTTCATTAGCATAATGCACACAGCTTCTGATGGCTGCTTCTGGGAGGTTAATGTGTCATGTCAACTCAGATCATCTCAAACTGCTTTCTTGAACATGACAATGAGGTCACTATACTGAAATGGTTTTTAACAGTCACCAGATCTCAATCCAATTGAACACCTTTGCGATACAGTGGAAATTGGATTCATGGATGTGCAGTTGACACATCTGGAGCAACTGTGTGATGTTGTCATATCAATATGGAGCAAAATCTCTGCAGAATGTTTCTGCCACCTTTTTGAATCAGTGCCATGAAGACTTAAGGAGATTCTGAAGAAAAAAGGTGGTCCGACCTGGTAGTAGCATAGGACACCTAATAAAGTCTGTATCTAAATGATCAGATTATCTTATCAGGCCACAGGCCAACATTTAGTTTATTGAGATATATTTGTAATTGGCTGTTTACTATCTTTTTACATCTGGATTTTGACCTAGGTCAGTATGTTCTCAGATTTTATTACACATACCAAAGACTGAAAAGGATATGGAGCCGAAATTATGAATTTGCACGGCCCATTTTTAGACTGAGGCTCCATGCAGACTCGCCTTCACACAAGTAAAACCCAATAGTCTGTAGGCTCTTACTATTCTGCAGTGCAGTGGAATTCCTACAGTATCCAGTTAAACTGACCATGACTAGATCACATTGCAAAGCCCTGGGGGGTCTTAAATACAAAAGTAATTGTCTTCTCAGAGGCCAGTTGAGAATAGTTTATCATTCTTAGAGGCCTGTACTCATTTTTGAGCCAAGTGCTGCGAGGCACGATGCAGTTCCTGGTTAATCATTGACCAGGAAGGATACAAAATAACTTTGGTGCATGTTATTAATATACACTTATTGCCCTTGTTGGGTTTTCTGTGTGTCTCATCTTTGGCGTTTACGTAAGCACAGCTAAACTAAAGGGATGTTAGTAATTTGCATCTATGCAAACACAAAAGGAGTGTCATAGTTGCACAAACATGCATTCAGTGTTTGGCGTTGCAAACATATTGCTTTCTTTTTTTCTATACTTTCTTTTTGTTAAAACAACAACAACAACATGAAGTGGACTCAGTGTTGATATTGTCAAGTATTTAGGCCAGATCAGGGCAGGAATGCAGAGCTTATTAGAGTGTGACAGCTTGTCTTGGTCAGCTAGAGATTTTAGCCACTGATGTGAGCACTGCCCAGCAACAGTTTCACAGTTTCTCTCCACAGCTCTCACTGTTTAATCATTGTGGTTCATACATATGTGTGTGACACACGCATACACAAAGAACTACACTGCTGGTGCTAATGATAACACTGCATGGCAAGCCCCTTTCCTTTTCCCGCAACCAGCCGCTTTGCTCTGTCAGAGCTCAACATACATCCACTTCCACCTTTTCAAATACGGCTTCCTCCCTGCTTCTGTTTGATTGAGGACAATAGAATGATGCCCTGTTGGTCCTCTGGGAGGCTCTTGTCCAGAAGTGAAGTCATGTTTCTAACTTTTATTTTAATTTGAGCTTGTGTTGAGTCTCTTTTGCCTCCCTGGTAGTTAGGTTTTGTGGATTTCAGTGAAAGGGAATGTAGGTTAAAGCACTATGTTTCTATTTCACTGAGAGTAAGTGAAGAATATCACGGCTCGTAGGCTTGATGAAGGCCTTCATGAGCCAAAAAGTTCTTTGGCTTCTAATTTTGCACATTGAGTCAAAGCTTTGCTCTGTGAGTCTTGGTCTGCTTCTCATCAACTTAAATATCTGTCATTTCTATTTGCTGTGGTTGAACTTTTCTCAGACGGAGTGAATGTTCTGCTCTGCAGGAAGGCTCCGCTCAGTGCTGCAGCTGATATATATCCAAACACAGTGGGAGTTGTGGGCAGTAGTGTCCACATACAGCCCAGGATTGGTTTTCAAACTGCCAATCTGGTGTGCCTTTCTTTTTGTTTTTGTCAAAAGGATCACAAATGTGTAATTAGTATAATCACCAAAGTCAGAAGAAAAAAAAATGATGATAATAATAAGATGTAATGATTTACTGTTTGTGATGGAAAAATCTTTTTCACCAACAGCAAGACAGCAGAGCATGAAAATCGCTTTCCGTAGTCCTTTATCACCCAAGTATCATACAAGCCGCCTGGACTTATTTTTGTAATTTTGTAATTTGCAAAATAATTAGATGCTTATCGTTCAGGAGAATACTGCAGTGACTTCCTGCGTGTTAACTGCAGGCATATATAAAAGTGACTGTGTGATGTTTTAGTGGTGGTGAGAGAAACAGCCAATGTGGCAGGCATACTGGTGCTTTTACAGTCATTTAAACTGTTAGCAGTCGGACGTACCGCCCACGGGACATTGGATGGTTTAGGGGACTAATAGGACTGCTAAGGGGTTAAAGAGCACTTCTAAAGTGGGGCCCACCACCAGGAGGGTCAACAGAAATCTTGACGTGTCTACAAAGGTTCAGAGGTTTTGTTGACTTTACAAAGATAAACCTTTTGAATATGGCTTAGCTATGAGCCATATCTGTTATAGAAAGCTGTTAAGTTCATGACAGTGTTAAATAGGACTAATTTGCGGTGGATTCTGGGTAAACTAAGTCCTTTTTCAAAGTTAAAAACTATGCAGACACATGTCATTACTCTGCTTTGAGGACTGTAGCAGAAAATGCTTGCCTTCTGGAAAAATGATACAGCTGCAGTGACATGGTGCTGGAAAAACACTTATTCAGTATTCTAATTAAGAGCAACAGTACCAACAATAGTTTGTGGGCTCATAACAGAAGCATTTGTTGCGGTCTGTCTGGGAGGGTGTCCATCAACCAACCTGTTGTCATTTTTCTCAGAAGATGTAGCAGGGCCAGCAGGATTAACCGTTTTAATAGTTTCTCCCTGCATATTTGTCTTTCTTTCTTTTGATCTTCTTGGCATCCTCTCTTTTTCTATTTCTGCCTTCTGAGAGTCATATCTGTTTCTCAGAGACTTGGTGGTCCAGTCTCGTGGCTTCATGGTGAAGGTCACGCTGGAACACGTAATCACCAATAAAAGACATTAAAAAAAAGAAAGAATTTAACACCCCCCTCCCATACTTCATTCCTCCCTCTCTAGATCAGCCTAACCTCTCTTCCTCTCATTTGTTGGTTTTATGAATCCCGTCTTCCTAACAAATTAAAAACAAGCTCCTCTTGTGACCATTTCTTTTAAACATAAAAAAAATCTGCTCTTTGAATAGCCTGCAGTTCTTAATTTTTTTACTCTCCCCTCCATCTGCCATGATATAGTCCTTAGCTCAGTTGCCAGGCAGAAAGTGGTCATGAGCTTATCCTTGTTTATGCGTAACCTCAATATTTAAGGTCAACCCTTCTCATGGATTTCTTTTGTAATCACGTGTGGAAATTGCTTTAAGCTCAAATCTAGCTCAACAATTGACCATTCAACATACTTGAAGCCAACTTTGCTTGCCTGTTTGTTTTTTTTAAGTGTTATTATAGTCAATTTTCTCAGTGATAATGCTACAGTTTTACATGCTAATGTTTCTTTCCTTCTCTCAGCATGATCATAAACAAAAGTTAGAGTACATTTACAACAGGTGGAGTCAGCCAGCAGTGAAATCACTAGAACATCGTGGATGTGGCTGACAGTAACAAAGATCCCGCATAGCGGAGCACTAGTGGTGCCAGCCTCAATAGAAAACAACAGTGAAAGCAACAAGGCTCTTTGTACAGCACTACACAATCACGCAGGAGTTTTGAAAGATGAGGTTATTGTTGACTCGTGTGACTGACTGATCAGTGTCGTGTTGCAATGCTAAGGTTTAAGTCTTCTTTTAATATTGTGCCTTTTGTGCCCATTTAGGGTTTAATAAAACTAACCTGTTAATTCCAAGTGTATTATTGACATGGTGAACATGCTTTACATTTGTAGGTTTAAAAAGAGGCCACTTATCTCAAACCAACACAAATACTGCAGTACTGCTGTGTGATACTTTTGTTTGTGTGATGCCCAGTTTATGAGTTTATTAAGAAATACAGAGGAGACTTGTAGAAATTGTGGAAAGAGGAAAATTAGGATGAAAGTGGGGGATAGCTGTTCTTTGTGACTGTTTTTTTTTTTCCCTCTGGGGTGGAGGCTGGGAGGTCACCCATACACCCACCCGACCCACCACCATTATCCCCTCCCTCCTGCCTTGGCTAGTCTCCATGTGCCGGGCTCAGGGCCTTGGGAATGAATGGCGCCCGGGCTGTGCTCCGTCTTTGAAGCCAGCCAGGAATGCGAGGCCTCTTTTTTTTTCCTCCCCTCTCTCGCTCTCTGTTGTTTAGGCGGCCGGCAGCACTAGCAGCTATCTGCAGCAGTGAAATATTCCCTCCGCTGCGCTCATTGTGCATCGGAGAGCCGGACGTCATCGGCTAGCCAATCAGTGGTCCCCGCTAGGCAGCCTCGGGTCTCAGTGGGGGGAGAAGGAACCCGCTAGAAGTCTTCTCTCTAATATCTGGCTCTCCTGGTTACTTGGTCTGGTCCCTCTTTAGAAGCCGAACAATGTTCTGAATGAGAAACAAGCATGGAAATCAATTGGCAAATCTTTATTTCAGATTAAACTTAGGAAACACTCTCTTTTTCAGATGGAAATCAGGAAGGGCAGTGACTTTGACTCAGAGTTCTGGTGAGTTTTTCTTTTTCCTTTCTTTCTGATGGTGTTCCCTAAAGTTTATACATTTTCAATCCAATCTGAACACAGTAGAGCTCCAGATTAGTTCCCTCTCCGTTTTGCTACTGTGACACTTGGTCTGTTTTTCTAACTTGTGTTCAGCTTTCCTGTTGTCATTGTTCACTTCTCTTGTCTCTTGTTGTTGTGGTTTGCGTGTGAGAGTATTTGTCTGGGCCGGTCACCCTCTGCCTTACCCTCCCTCCTTCTCTCCCCTCTGTACATTTTGTCACTGCCTGTCCCCTCCATCACTTCCACTTCAGCGCTCCCCTGTTTGGGAGCCTCTCTCTGTTCACAGTGGAAATAGGATGGCTAGAAAACACACACACACACAAAGGCACACGCAGAGTAACACACTACAGATCAGAAGGCCCTTCATAAACACATGGGATACCCCCCTTAATACTGTAGTTTAGCTGTGAATGGCTCCTGGGAGGTGGGTTTTGTGTATATGCAAAACGGCCACCTCGGATTATCTGTAATGCAGTTTTTTTAATACCAGGCAAAAAACCTGGAAACACTGGGAAAAAAATAAATTTTGAAAGTGACTGTAAGGAATCTCAAGTCATCATTGTGGTTTGTGAATGAAATAATTCCCGATTACACAGGAAACAAAATCAGTTAAGCAAAATCTGGTCGCTGGTGAGCCCTAAAACTGGGCTGGTTGGCTTGACTCTGTTATATTAGTAGCATTTGCTTTTGTGTATGCATGACAGGTGTGTGACTATAAACTTTGATGACATAGTGAAAGAAATGCATGCAGGTCATGGGAGAGTCCACTGTAACGCTCAAACGCCGCAGTCACTTGCCAGAGCTGGTTTTTGTATGAGAATGAACTGCAGTGACTATATGAACAAGTATCCACTGCAGAACTTAAAATGCAGTAAATAAGTATATAAAATCTAAATTTGATTGTTTCTATTCAGTTCCTGATCAAACAGGAAACTGGCAGAATCTGTTTGTTAGCAGCACATCACTCACATAGGCACGTGGCCTCAACATTAAATAGTATATTGTATATACATGTCAGAACAGTTACCTTTAGAGTGGCGCAATTGCTCCACTCTAAAGGTTTCCATAATGTTCCATAAGGTTTCCATAATGTTGCAGATAAAAAGTGTCATTTGAAATGGTGTGACACTAGCGGTGCAAAGCATCTTCCAGTCACGGGGTCAGGTGGTGAACTTGATAAAATCTGAACATTTTACATATTTGCAGATATTGCTTCTGAAACATTTAGATTTACATTGAAGGAGAGGATAGTGATCTTTTTTTTATAATTAAATAGTGCATTGATCATTGATTATTATGTTGCTCTTAACATATCATATTTTAGACAGTCATTTGACAAAACAAATACATAGATCAAATACTGCGGTGTGCAGTGAATAAGAGGAAAACAAATGTTTTTTTGAGCCACTTGTGTATAACAATGCATTATACACCTGTCACATGACTAATCCTCAGGTGCTTCTGTTCTTCTATATGAAATTCCTGACATTTTTTCATGAGTGTGCTGCAACGTGCTCTGCTAGTCTCAGGGAACTTAATTAGAGGTCTTATTGATGCAAAACGGCAGACCCCTTCAACAGGTGGTTAACTGCACTGACCCACAAAACCAAGCTGGCGTGAACTGTAAGAACCCTAAAACAAAAAAAATGGCATGAAACTTGTCTTGCTCACATAGTAGTGTTAATTTTGAGTACATGTTGAGGCAGACAAAGGTGTAATTGTGTTAAAGGGAGTGTACTTTAACTATCTAAACCTGTTTGATTGATACTGTTTTAGTTTGCTTTTGATTACAAAATACTATCTCACATGCATTAATAAGAAAAAAATATTAATATTATTTGCCTGTAAGCCTAATGTGAACAACATGAACAAAGTCATTTGTACCATGTTTGTCCTGAAAAATTAAGCCTAAATTGAGTTTTCAGGCCTGTGCTGTGTTTGTGTTTTCTTCCCCAGGAGCAGACTGTTTCATGGGGCTGTGACTGCAGAAAAAGAAGGCAGGAAAATGACCTAAATAGTAACCAACGTGACGGACAACCTGGTGCAGATGTGTTTGTGGTAATTTTCCCAGTTTCAACCACAAGGAAGACACATGCATCAGCGCTCATACACGTACACCATATCTACAGATTCTGCCCTTCCCTTCCTGCCATTCGCCCCAGTCCTCCATGGATTCCTACAACTTCCACTTTGAGAGAATGAGCAACGTGGATCTGCATCCTCTGAGCATGCCTGTCAGCCGGCTTTCCCCAGCCAAGTCCAGCAGTAGCATCGTCGACCAACTTGCACACCACCAACACGGCAAAGGAGACTCTGCCTATAGCTCCTTCTCTGGTGGTTCCACTGCCCCAGACTATCCATCTCCCTTTCTTCCAGAGGACCTTCAGCCAAACTCCTTCAGCCACTATGCTGATCTTAAGTATGTAAAGTCCATTTACCATCCGACCCAGGTTCTGCAGTCTGACTCAAAGACCATGGACCAGCTCTATCGCTCAGTTGAATCTATCGCCCATGAGTACCGCAACAAAACTAACACTAATGTAAACCACCTTAACTACAATGGCAGTAACAGTGTCCATACCAACAACAAAGCACTCTCAAAAAGAGAGATGCATTTGGGGAATTCAGCCCAAAGTGCTGTCCCTCCTGTCCGTCCTCCTCCAGTTCCAGCACGCCTGGATAGTTTTATAGCTACTAAAAACTTTGAAAACATCCATCATAATAATGCTGAATTTCAGCTCCAGCAGCCTTATCAGAAGGCCAGACCCCAAGTTCGGCAGCACCATGATCTAAATGCCACAAAACCTGAGACAGCTAATGCTGATACGAGCAACTCGGACTTCACTTCTGACCCAGTATACCCAGTTTGGAGAGGCTCTCAACAGCAGCAGCCACAGGCACAGGTGCCACCAAACTACCGACCCCACCTCCAGCCTAATGATCAGACCAGGCTGCCTCTGAACCCAGAATATCTATCCATCAAAGAGAACAAAGCTGCCTCTGAGCAGCAGAAGTCAGCAAACAATCTAAGCCGATCTATTCCTCGAGGCACAAGTCAGCCTGACCACCTGCCAGCCAAAAAGCCCCCGAGCACTGGTGGATGTAATGGAGACCATTATAGCAAAGCTAGTAAGCGCCATCTTGAAAGTCAGCGCAAAAGGGCACATTCTGCTTACGACTGGCTTGGTTCAGAGCCAGCCCGAGCTGCCAACCCCTGGGGGAGTAATGATCAGAGTCTTATCAGCGGCAGCAGCATTCAGCACAAGGGTCAATACTACTTTGTCACTGGAGTGTGTAAGCTGTCTGAGTCTGGTTTGAAGACACACTCTCTTTCTGTTTGTGGTTCTGAGGCTGGAAGTGAAGTCTCTACTGTGTTGGAGACGCACAAGCTAAGAGAAAGATGCCACAGCACAATGGACAATTTGTTTAGACCTCTCCAAGAGACTTCTCGCTCCTCCAGTGGTACAATTCTAGATGAAAATGATGTTTTCACTTCTGTTACCCCAGGAAAAGATATGATCTCTGAGAGTCGGGAGCAACTTAAACCGTCCTTTAAGCTGACGCAGTCCTCGCGAAGCTTCGATGCCTTAGAAGAAATCGACACAGTGCAGAATCGAGAAATTGGCCGGCACACTGCCAGCAACCCTATATTTTATTGTGGTCCCGAAAGAAGCTGCTCACAATCAGCCTCACCAACAATGGAGGATACATCACTGATTAGCAATGAGCAGTCCAACCACCACAAGAGAGACGATCATGCAAAGAGAGGGAAATGGCAGCCCTTAGGGGATGTTGCAAGTGAGAGGATAAACAAGGAAACAACCCCGCTTCTGTACCACCTCACTGGTGCCAGCAGAGCAGCATTACAGCCCAAGAATGAGCCTGGGATCAGTGTAAAAGGCAAGGAAACAGTCTTAAACAAAACAGGCCAAGGTGATGTGCCAGTAAATGACAGTGAGACACCTCCACAGGGTGACATTAGCAAGAATAATAGAGGTGATGATATTTCAGTTGCCTGTAACACCTTGGATGACTCATTTAAAAAGTACTACAAAGAGAAGCTGAAGGATGCTCAGTCAAAAGTTCTGAGGGAGACGTCATTTAAAAGGAGGGACCTGCAGCTGTCGTGGCCACACCGGATCAGGGAAAAGCCAGAGCTGAGACCCGGAGTGATTCATCGTTTCTCTTCATCACAGGACTCAGAGACTTCTAGCGACACGCTCACTCCTTCTGTCACTTCAGAAGGGATGGAGAAGGGGAGCATAAAAGAAGAAGACATCAGTGATCACATGGAGATTGGCAAAAAGCATGAAAATGAAAGTGGGAGGCCAACAAATGTTGCCCAGCCACAGGTGGCACGAATTGGAAGCAGAAAGAGACTGACTCCTGAGCAGAAGAAGATGTCTTACTCGGAGCCAGAGAAACTCAACCACCTCGGCGGTGGCCCACACCACTCAGCCTGCCGCTCATTTGGCAATGAAAGCGACGACCTGTTTTTGGATCAAAATGAGGGAGAGGAGCAGGTGCCGCAAGAAGAGCAGGGATTGGTTGAAGCACGGAGGAAGATGTTTGAGACAAGAGGTCGAGCTCTTTCAACCTCGAGCACCTCGAAGACAAACCTAAAACATCTGCGACATCAGGCTCTGGTGGATTACATGGAGCGTAAGACGGGCCATAAAGCGGCCGAACCCCAGCAACCAACATCTCAGATACCACCTCCACCCAGACAGAGGCACTCTCTTGGGGAGAAACCATTTGACTGGCCAGGTCCCAGGTCTCTATCGGGGAATTATGAAGCTAAAAATACAAAGAAGAAGCTTAACAGACCCCACTCTGCAGGCCGAATCCTCGATTCCTCCACCAGCTCGATCAGGTACAGCTGAGAAGCTTCTTTTGGTTCTGCCTTTGTAGTGTGGATTAAATCAAGCATTTAAAGTATTCTGTTTAATTTTCACAAAACAGGTATGCACAGTTCTTCTCAGCACAGTCCTGTTCAGGCCAATATAGTGGCCAGCAAAATCAGTCCAGATGGAGAGAGAGCCAAGGTCCTTCTCAGGGAAAGTCTGCATCAGCGGAGAGTCTCTTGGACCAGCCAGAACCACCTAGTTTCCTTAGGAACCGTTCCACATCCACACCGCACACACTTGAGGTAAAGTAGGCCAAATTAGTGGCAATATCATTAAAAAGCCCTTAGATGTATCCTTAATATGACATTCCTTACTAAAGTCACCTGTAGATTTCCTTTCACAGATATAGTTAATTAATTTAGAGTCTGTATTGCATTTAAAAAGCAGCAACGTAAATAATACAAAATTAAAATTAAAGCGAAATATTTCAGGTCATGTTCACTTGGCAGTGTAGTAATTTCTGACACCAGTACAAATTAAATTCAGTGTTTTTGTTCTTATTTTGGGTCTGCAGGCAAATGAATATGAGGAGGATCTACTACCAGCTAATACTATGGAGACCAGCAGGTATGTACCAGTGCTGCAGATAATTTGGGACACTTTTATTGGGTTTTAGGTCAGAGAAGTATTAGGTCAGTGATGTGTGCACTGTGGTACAGACTATAAAGTTCAACTTGTTTCATTGTGGTGCTGGAAAGTCAACACCAACTTCCTCCAGCAAACCGACATTCCTTTCAAAAGATTTACACATGGACCGTAAAAGAAGAGTAATGGACTGAACCAGTTTCAATGAGTTAGCCTACTTCTTGAAATTATGTTGATTTCGACTTTGAGTCTCCTGTTTTGAACATTGATATTTTTATTTTCTAGAAATGATTCATGTTCAGGTAAAATAGTGGCACAGTGGCTAGGACTGTTGCGAGAGGTTCAAATCAGACATCCCCATGTCTGCGTGGGTTCTCTTTGGGTACTGCAGCTGGTAGGGTTAGGTTAATTGGTGATTCAAAATTGCTTTAGGTGTGAATGGTTGCTCTTCTCTCTTTGTGTTGGCCCCTGCGGGGTACACGTCATTGCAAGGCTTTCTGCTCCAAAGTAACTTACAGTTGCCATGAATCTTTATGTCTGATTCTGTTCTTATTTTAGTTCTGAGAAGATTGCCATTAAGGAATCCTCGAGAAAGTCAGCTCCTGTGGACCATCACCAGGTCCGTGTACCGTCACAGAGGGGAAAATCCATGGAAGAGCTTGGGGTATCCCAGGTGACAAAGGTGTCAGCCCTGAGTAAAAGTTCTGAACAGCTGGATCATCTGCAGAGGTATTCGAGTGAGATGGGACGACCAGACTTTTCTGATGAAAGAGAAGCCCAGGGGCAGGAAAGAAGGAGGAAGAAACTAAGTGTTTCGGAGAAAACAGGAAAAGAGCCAGAGATTGTTGGTCAGAAGCACACTCAGGGACAGTCACAAAACCAAACCCAGAGGAAAGCCCTGTTGAAGGACAACTCAAAGGAGGATGCTACAGTCAGATCAAGGAACTCAAGTGGATCAATCTCCCCTATCTCCTCCTCTTCCCCTTCTCAGGCCAAGGTTCATCCTGCGAGTCCTGGATCTCATGGCCCTGTCACAGATGAATGCAGGTCTAGCAGATCGCCTAGTGAGTCTTCCTCAAACCCACCGTCCCCTGGAGGTGAAGAGATCACTGAGAGGGAGATTAAATCCACTGCGTCCACCCCCACTCAGACAAAGCTTCCTTTTGAAAACAGATCCAGGTAAGATTAGACCCCATGTTAAAATGTGCCATACCAGTTTCTTCCTCATTTGAATTAATCAGTAACAGGAAACATTACATCAAAAAAAGATTTTGCAAATTTCATCAGGTGTAAATCTTTATCATGATTTTTTTTGACTTCCAGCAGAGGCAGCACATCTTCTGTGACTGAATCAGAGAGGGAGCAGTCGGTGAATGAACCAAGCAGTAATGGCCAGCCACCTGATTCAAACCATGAGGTGTCTCTGAGCTGTGGCGTCACCACAGATCCTTTGCTCTGGATTCTGTCACCAGAAGAAGAGGTCAAAGAGGAAGTCAAGACTACACCTCTGACTGACAGTGTTTTCGACTCCACTAGTGCAGTCCCTCTAAAGCAGATGAGTGAAACCTCTGTGTCTCCCTGCACGTCGGTCTCCGACGAAGACATCAGTCATCAGGTGGATGAGGAGAAAGATCTGGTAATGGAAGATGAGAATGTGGGAGAAAACCAGGAGATGGAGGAAAGGGGAACACCAGAGGGAGAGACGGAGGGCCAGGAGACACCTGCTGAGAGACCTAAGTGGGAGGAGCTTGTAGAAGCAGTTGTCGGAGCCGACCAGACGTTAGCTAGAGTGCTCTACCCACTGACCAATCGTAAGACAGCGCTCATGCTGATGGAGCAGCTGCTGTCGGAGGACACACTGCTCATGGAGGAGCACTACAAGAAGAAACAAGAGCAGAATGGAGCAGCAGAAAGGTAAATGTTCATGTGCCAGAAGAAAACACTTCAGGTAAACTCAGCAGTGGTAAACAAAGCAGATGGAATGACTATTTTTCAGTTTACACTCGTGGAAAATAGAAATTGTGCTGGAGGTCTTCTTCACTCCTGAAGAATAAGTAGTTAACGTAAAGAATGGATAATAATAGCCAAGCTAGAGTTTCCAATGGTGTGCAGCACTCAGGTAATTAGGATTTCTAGTTTGATGGGTTTCCATGAAATTTGACACTAGTTTAAACTGGCTAATGAACTGAGCTCCACTGGTGCTTCTGTTATCTTGTGTAACATCTCATGCACAGACACACCTGTATATTTGCTTACTGCTGTGCATGCACTTCTATTTCTGCTAATGTAAGCACACTTCAGATACAAAGAGAATGTGCAGATGCATTTCAGAGTATTTAAATATGCAGAAAACATTTGGACTTTGCTCAGTTAACTCTGTGTTGCTGTTAAAATGTGGCCTGCCTGAAACAAACATGTCATTTGAGCATGTCTATATTGTGACAGCAGGAATCAAGTTGTTTTAACATAACCAAATTTCATTGCAGTGCTGAAACAGTGGAAGGGTCGGAAGCCTCTCCCTGTCCCCCTGCTCCCGACAGTGAGAAATCAGCAGACCTGCAAAGCAAAACTGACATCACAGAGAAGAAGGTAATCATCATTTTATGCAAATAGTGATTAGTTTAGTTCAGCGTGCATTACAGAGCAAGTATAGCTTAATCGTTTTTTCAACATTAAAATTCCTCACGACAAGTAAGAAGAAATAATTCATTACCGGTAGTTGAAAAACATTCAAGACATCCCTATGAGACCAAAGGTCTGTCTGCTTTATGGGTAAAAATACTCTGTATGTCTCAAATCACTGCTTTGTTAAATGAGTGAAAGCCAGACAGAATGAGCACTGCTTTTATGTGAACAGTTTGAACTGTGGCCTCATTCAGTTTTAATTTTTAAACCAGATCCTCTGGTGATTTCATATTGATACCATCTGTAAGCTATTTGGCCTTAAGTGGACTATTCAACTATTCAAGCAGCAATAGTTCTGTCTCTTATCACATGATATGCCGTCTGCCTCTTATCAGTGTCTCCCTCTTGTCTAATGTTTGGCTTAGCAAGTAACTCCCCCCTGTTTCTTGCTGCCATGCACACTCACTGCTAGTACAGTGGTATGGTTCCATGGCAGCAAATGTAAAAAAACATATTTTTAACTGGTTTATATCCATCCTTTTTTCACCACATCTCATTTATCTAAAGCGTCTCAAACTCTTCTCTTTGTTCCTTTCAGCGTTTGTTGGCTTCGTACATCGAGGACCGTCTGCGCTCGTATGAAGAGACGCGTGGAGCCCTCCAGGTAGAGGTTCAGGAGAACACAGCCCGCGGGGAAGCGCTACAGGTGCTGGTCCGTGAGCGTTGTCTCCCTGTGGAACTGGAGAGGTACAACCTGTTCATAGGTGACCTGGAGCGGGTGGTCAGTCTGCTGCTGTGCCTGTCTGCTCGGCTGGCCAGGGTACAGAACGCCCTGAGCACCGTGGATGAGAACACTGATGCTGAGGAGAAGGTGGGGAACCAGAAACATTGACTCTGACTGGCTGATTCTGCATGCCAACTATTGTGAAAATAACGCTGGATAATTAATTTAGTATTTTTAATTAGCGTTACATAATTGTTTACCAGGGATTGTTTTGAAAACTCTCCAAAATTCTCCAAGTTTCTGCAAAGAAAACCCACAATCACTCAATCCTTCTTGCCTTTGTTTTGACTCAGATTTGGATTTTCATGAACACATAACAGTCAGTCACATTACATAACACATATAATTTAAAAAAATTAAAAGCATTTTAGATCAAATGATCTGATAATAATTTTTTAATGAACTCTCTCAAATACACCAGCATGTGCTCAATGTGTTTTGATGCCATTCACACGGTGATGCTGTTTACACATAAACACTAAATCATGTGAGTAAAAGCATACTGTCAGCGAGTGCTCCTGGGAGAAATGCTACGTCACTAAGCTTAAGGATCTCAATATACACTGTGGCTCATTAGGAGCTCCTGGCAAAAAGACCACGGAGAGCAAGTGTTAGAAGTGTGCAGCTGCTCCCATGCCCTCAGCTATACTCTTGTTCTGTTTACTTTAGAACAGCAAACACGCCACTTGGGGGAAAGTTGAAGGGCAGCTGTAATGGAGTCAAGGTTTCTCACTTTGTGGAATTTAAAAAATGCTGCTGGGTTTATCTGGGCTTAATTGACACTTTTCAGCTTATCAAATGTTTGAAGATTAATTTGAATAATCGATAGGGGCTTCAATTAAAAGAGTTTTCATGTTGCTAATTTCTTCTCCTAAATAATTTCCGCGCTCTCTTAATTAATCATTAATCCAGTGGCCACGTCACAGGCGTAACACGAGTTCTGGCTGTGCTTTCTTGCGCTCTCTGAATAACCTGTTTCAGTGTTTCCAGCATAACTTTTTGTATGTTTGCATGGATGCATTAGACCTCCAGATTTTCTCCTGAAAAGACTCTTTGTTAGCCCTGTGCTCTGTAATAGCAGCGCTGAGCGTGCTGCATACTGAGGGCTTGTTAGAGGGCTCATTTGTTTTCTAGCTGTTATCAGCAATACTGGTATTTACACTGACTCATCGAAACTCCAACCCAGTTTCGATGACATTTGTAACTACCCTGCCCTCTGTTGACACAAGGAAACACTGCACCCTCTGTCCTGTAGCTGTTTGAAACATAATCGTGCAGCTTTCACTCCTCTTTATCTCCTGTCACTTATAAAAACACCCCAAAATATGAGACAAAATGTCACATGATTGTTTTAGGGATTTATTTTGGTTATCAACATGTGTCTAATAGAGAGGAAATGTAGCCTTATAACTCTGTCACTTAGAATTGATCATTTTTTCTCTTTGCGTTTCCACGCAGCAATCTCTGGACAGTCGCCATCGTCTGCTATGCAAACAGAGGGAGGATGCCAAAGATCTGAAGGATAACTTGGATCGCAGAGAAAACCTCGTCTCCACCTTCCTGTCACGCCAGCTGTCCGCCGAACAGCTACAGGACTACCGGCGCTTCGTCCAGACCAAGGCGTCGCTGCTCATCCGGCAAAAGGACCTGGAGGAGAAGCAGAGGCTGGGAGAGGAGCAGCTGGAGGCCCTTACCGGCAGCCTGGATCTGTGAGGGGGAAATTTTGGATTTGCTTCGCTTACCTAAAATGAGGATGGCTTCTTCAAAATGAGACATGTAGAGACATGTTGGCTTTGTAGAGGTCCAGCTGGTCTCTGCAACCCTTTGCACTCTGTCATGACTGTTTTGGTCATTGAAAAGAGTTTAGCAGAGTTACACCAAGACCCACGATACCCCTCTTCTATTTGTTTATATAGGCAGTGCATGAGGTGAGCAGTAATGACTGAAGTTGCTTACCTTCCTGTCATCTGCTGAGACTCATAAATGCTCACTGACTCCGCCCACCACTGTTTCCAGGCTTGTCCCACTACGGTACATCTTTTACTTCGAACAGGAGTGAACTGTTTTTGTTTGGGGGGTTTTCTGTGTGCCTTGATGATAGCTGAAGCTGTGGAACATTTTCCATTAGAGCTGCTGTGGGGACACTTTTTTAGCAATGCAGAAACCCTCCCTTCACTTTTCATTAGTGCTTCAGCCCTGTATCTGCACCTGTGGAAACCTACTATAAGCTTTAAGATTGTATTTGAGCAGCGGGAGGACGCCAGTGAAAGAAAGCAGTCTGAAAGAGAGCGATGTACTGTATCATATCAGTAAAAATGTACAATAGATGTAGAAGAGTTAATCTTTTTTTAATGTTCTTATTTTTAAATGTGTTTCAAATGAAGGCACTAAAAACCAAAAAAAAAATAGGTGAATGGAAAAAAGCACTTTGTAAAAAAAAAACCTAAATGCACATTTCTTCAAATCAGATTCAAGATCATTTCAAGTGGAAGCCTTACTCCATCCATTTAAACAATATTTCTTCCTGTTTCAGGTTCGTTTTAAATAGGAATGTTGAGGTGATCTTTTTTAAAAGGTACATGAGCGCATCAATCAGCATGAAAAATTGTGTACAAATTCTTTTCCAGTTAATTTCATTAAAGCCTTGATGATTTATACTGGAATAGTTCTTCATACGGAGGTGCTAAGCCTCATAAAAGCAGATTACACATAAGCAACAATTATATCACTGAGTACTTTGCTCCCCAATGTCCTTTTGTCGCATAGCCGATTCTTGATACTTGAAATGCCTTTTGTTTTAAGTTTTTTAATGAGAAAAATTCGCAATCTTCAATTCAGGCGTCTTAGACTGGTTTCCTGTTCTCTACCTCCACAGAGTAGCCCCCTCTAGAAACACGTGATGCTTGTTTCATTTTACACACTTCTCTTAAGTTAAAGGCTGTTTCTGAAAGTACAAACACACTTTACCCGCACATCCACTCACCTTTAACTGCACCACTGTTTCCCCATTAAAATCTGTCAGCTAGTTTTCATAGTTTTATACATTTCTGTTCTCACAGAACCTTCAGTCCAACACTTTTGAGAGCTGTGTAATGTTGCTGTTCGTCACTGTGTGCGCGCGTGCTTGTGTGTGTGTGTGGTTGAACAGAAAGACAGAACTCCTTTTGGTATTTGACGTGTTAACTTTCAGCAAAACTCCTGTGAAGGTGATTGAAATGTCATCGTCTCTCAGGAATCTACACCTGCTGGCTAAAAAAAAAAAAAAAAATATATATATATATATATATATATATATATATATATCCACACTGTATTGCTTGTGGGTTATGTATGTTATATTTATGGAGTAACGACCACAAAGACGCAGTAGCAGTCTTTGTAAATAAATTGTGATTAACAATAAATCAGTTTTTCTTAGTAACTACGTGCCCTTTTACCTTGGATAAATATTTCCATGTTTTTGTGGTAAACAGTTTTTCCACCTTGGCCACCACCCCTGAAACATTTCTCTGGAGATTTATGACTCTGACCGCTTCAGTTTGCTAAACAAACGTATGCTTGTTTTGGCCTTTGTGCTGACGCAAGGCTGGAGTGTTAAAGAGGCTGAATGCCGTTCTGTTTAGCCTGCTGGAATTCCTAAAGAATCCAAAAGACCGGCATTTTTGGAGAAACAGAAGACCCTTGGCTGCACGTGGATAAATGTTGGTTTTTGCTACTGTACGTGTGCGCGGTTTCCTGAGTCACTGCTTGTTTCTCTCTTTCAATCACAGCTGTGTTTAGCTGAAGGAAAAGGCTGGTTTGATCCAAAAACTGCAGATTTGTGACACTGATACGAGGAGAATTTGTGTTAAAGCCAAGAGAAGCAAAGACATTTCAGTGAGTCCCGACTGCCAGCAGCAGACATTTGTAAACCCACCTCTTCTGGCATGTCTCACACCTGTTTTCTGTCAAGAGTTGTTGTTTTGTGCCTGTTTGGAGTTCCAAATTCCATCATGTTTGTAATATTGTGAATAAATTAAGCTCACACTCAATCCTCCTTTGTTTTTTTTCCCCTCAAAGCAAATAATGGCATATTTGCCTAGGATTTAAGGTTGGTGCTACCATTGCAGGATTCACTGTGGGAGACCAGTACAGACATAACATTTTATCTCATTATTTCACAAATGGGAGATCCTGTTTGGGCTTTCAAATCAGAGCTCGCCTCTGCCCTCTACAGGCAGATCAACACATTGTTTCTGAAAGTCCAAATTTTCCTAGCAGAGAACTTCCTGTGAGCCTGTTTTGTTCTTAATCTGCATTTTTTTAAATTAAAAAATGATATTGTGGAGATAATACATACATCATCTATGCATGTAAACTAAATATTTTTTAAAATACATTTTTTATTAATGTGGACTACACTCGACACTTTATTTGTTGTTAGTAGCAGGTTGGCCCCCTGTTGCCTTTCAGAACTGCTTTAATTCTTCGTGGAATAATTTCAGCATGGTCAGCTATAATACTGTGCCAAACATATCCCCCATACCTTTAAACCACCACTAGCAGCCTGAACCTTTGATACAAAGCAGGATTTATTCATGCTTTTATGGCCTTTACACCAACTTCTGATTACACTATCTGAATGAAATTGATGCTCATCGGACCACGTGGCATTTTTCCAGTGAGGCTGGGATTTGAAGCCTCAGTGTTTGTTTTTAGCTGATAACAGTGGCAACTGGTGTGACCTTCTTCTGCTATAATGCAGTTGCTTCAAGGCTGGACATACTGTGCATTCAGAGATGCTCTTCTCCATAACTGCCTTCCTATCAGCTCGAAGGCCATTCTCTAAACTATGGCATCAACAAGATATTTTCACCTAGGGAACGAAAATATCCAGTATTTTCTGTTAAATCACCTAAATCACTTATATCACCTTTCTTCGTCATTCTGATGCTCAGTTTGAACTTCAGCTGGTCTGCTTGATCATATCTAAATGCACTGAGGTTGTGTCGTGTATGTCACTTTGATTATATAATCGTGTTAACAAACAGATATGGTATACCAAATGACATGAAAGTCTGGACCAAAATCAATAGGAAGATTAACAAATATAATCCTATTTAATTCATTGAAAAAAGACTGTGTGGTCTCAAAGTAACACTAACTGATGCTGTCGTCCGCCTCTCGTGTCTTTCAGGCCTCGCTGCTCCCATTTGTTTAGTCAGTGGGATGCCTTCGAGGATGTCAGCACATGCTTATTAAGAGACACAAAATGAAATGAGCAAAGAAATGGTTGGTTTTGTTTTGGAAAGTGGCAGAGAAATCCCCAGGTGGACGAGAAGAGACGCCACGCAGCACTTGGAGTACTTTGCAAACCAACAAAAACAAAACAAAACAGATTCCCAGAGAAGCAGCAGTGTCATACAACACAACTCTGAGCATCCTAAACAAGCGAGATCTTGTTTCCAAGACACTGATTGCATGGCAATTTGGTTTAGCATCATTACAGAGACAGTATAAAGATATACTCCAGACAGCAAACGGGAGGATATAGCATGGTGAAGCACAGCTGCAGCAGCAGTTCTGTCACAGCGCCAGATAATGAAGAGCTTTGCTGCTGATAATCACCGACTGTATCCACAGCAATGTGGGGAAACAGAAAACTCAAGCATATATTCCACAACCCCCCCTTTATGTAACCATATAACTGTGTTAAAATGACCAGAAGACACAGTGCCTGCAGGAGGTGAGGAGGATTCTTTATCAAAGTGGGTGACTCAGTGATGTCTCTGCCAGGAGCTCAGATTAGTGGTTTTAAAGCTTACTTTTCAACCTGAACTCTGAACCCTCTGCCCTTAGGAATGTCAGCACACCTTGTGTTGGCCTCCACCTTCTGGCAGTCATTACTCACCTCGGTTATGAAAACTAACAAAGGCTTGGTCTCAGTCTAACTAGGCTGCGGTAAAATGGTATATGGCTATGATTTATTGCCACTATATATTCCTGCTGAACAGTGTACAATATGAATGCCAGGCCTTTCTCAATATACTCAGTATCCACTTTATTAGGTACACCTGGTCCGCCATAAATGCTTTAATGATATCTATAAATACATTACGTTGACACCGTCACAGAGGTGTTCATTCATTTATATGTTTTAGCATTGAGGTCAGTATTACTGGACTGCTGAGAGGTGGTTCGATCTACAGAGCACCTTACAGACAGCTCTCAGCATAATGTTACATAACTATGATTTTACCAGGATTTACACATTTCCAACAATGCAATGAAAAAAAGTCAAACATTATGGGCCATAATAAATATTGCAAGACTGCCGTGGTGCACTGCCTTACATTGTTAGGAGTCATTACATAATGCAGAGAAATAAATGTACACTTTATGTGACTAAGGGGGGTGTTGGCAGGCGTCATTTGTAATAATAATAATAATAATAATGGATTGCATTTATATAGCGCTTTTTGAGAACTTCAAAGCGCTGTACAATTCCAGTATTCATTCACTCTCACATTCACACACTGGTGGAGGCAAGCTACAGTTGTAGCCACAGCTGCCCTGGGGCAGACTGACAGACTGAATTGTGTTGTTTTATTAAATTTACTGCTAAAATTACAGACATTAGAAATGTGGGTTGTGTGCAATACACCTACTAGAACTAGGCTGGACTCCCTATTTGCCTTTAGAGCTGCCTTGGTCTCCATGGCACAGATTCAACAAGGTGCTGGAAACATTGCTCACAGATTTTGGTTTATGTTGACACAATAGCATCACATACTTACTGCAGATTTAACAGCTGCACATCTATGATGTGAATTTCCTGATCTGCCACACCTCACAGGTGCTCTGTTGGATTGAAATCTAGTGAGTGGACACCAGTACAGTCAAGTCGTTGTCATGTTCATCAAACCAGTTTGAGATTATTTGAATTTTTTGACATTTAATAACACATTGATAACCTATTAAAGCTAGCTTAAAGAAATGTGGTAGTTTCTAAGAGGCCCAAAGTGTGCCAAGAAAATATCTCCTGCACCATTACATCATTACCACCAGCAGTCTCAACTGCTGATACAAGGCAGGATGGATCCATGCTTTCATGCTGTTTACACTGATCTTATTATCTAGTTTTGGTGAGCCCACACGCATTGTAGATAAGTTTCCTGTTCTTATCTGAAAAAGCGTCACACAGTGTGCTCTTCTGCTTTGATGTTTGACATGTCGTGCTTTCAGAGATGCTCTCCTGCATACTTTGGTTCTTAAGAGTGGTCATTTCAGTTACTGTTTCCTTCTCATCAGCTTGAAGCAGTCTGGCCATTCCCCTCTGACTTCTGGCATCAGTGAGATATTTTCACCCAGAGAACTGCTGCTCACTGGATGTTTTCTCTTTTTTTCCATTGCCATTCTCCATAAACATGGTAGTGTGGCAAAAATACCAGAAGATCAGGAGTTTTTTTTAATACTTGAAACATCCATAACCATGCTTTGTTCAAAGTCACTCACATAAATCACCTTTCTTCTCCATTCTGATGCTCCGTTTGAACCTTGGCAGGTCCTCTTGAACCGTGTCTACATGCCTAAAAACACTGAATTGCAGCCAAATGATTGGCTAATTAGACATTTGTGTTAATGCTTGTTTACATTAAAAACATGTAAAAAGTTAACAAGGATTTGAACAGGATTTCCGTTACGAAGTTGCTGTCAGATAGTGCTTTTTTTTCCTTTATGGTTTGCTACAGTAGTGCACTTTTAGGCTTGTAGCAGAATAACATTACTAGGACAACATTTAATTATGGATTGCTCTGATTGCTCTCTATGGTACAGTTTAATCCTTAAACACTCATATGTTTATGTGCATTAACAGTTTGACAGCAGCTCTATGTGCTGACTCTCCTAGCTCTCTGAACCCATGTTGGCTTTCCTCCCCGCAGCAGCCACAGAAAAGAACATTTGCTTAATAAAGCCCAGAGGCTCTGAGATGAAACATCATCTTGACGTACAAACAATGTACGCTTCTGGGAAAGTGACATAACGAGACACGCAAGAAGCAGAGGGAGACGAGTCAAGGGCAGGCGAACGGCGGGATAGTGAGCTGGCCTACTATTTCTAAATGTTGCTATTTCTTCCCGCTCTCTCCTGCCTCTCGTTTACCTCCAGTTTTCAGCACACACTGAGTTAAGTGTATGCAAAGCTCGTTCTGATCTTTCAGCCACGCACATTCAATGCCAGATGCTTACCTGGCTTAATCACAGCTGTCTCGACAAGTCAGGAGATGTAGCCAAGCCTGGAGAATTACTTGGCAAATACAGGGGCATTAATGATTTATGGAGCACCTGTGCGGCCTTAATGAATGATACAAGTTGTACCCCCCCCCTTTTTTTTTTGTTGTAAATTTGATTATGTTACAGTGAAATCCAGAGTCGGCTTCCTTCGGGGGAATTTTTTAATGCTTTACAGCCTTTAATAATTAATCTATTTTAAAGTGAAGCAGTGAATAGCTTAGTCTTCTAAACCTGCCCTCAGAGGCACAAATATTTAAGTCTCTTCTTTCCAAAACAATTATATTTTTCTCTACTGGAAGTTTAATTCCCCTATAAATTAACACCTCCTCGTTTTTTTTTCCTGTTTGCGCATGCCTGCTTTGTGAGATCACTGCACTGCATTTCTTGCTCATAAATGAAAACACAGAGCAAGTCAAGTCTTGATCTCAGTAAATGAGTAACAGAATGTCTTTATTCTGCATTCACTTCCTGTCAGTATGTACGCTTTAGCTTGAAATCAAAAGAAGAATAAGAACGGGTACTTTGACAAAAACAAAAAAAGATCAACCAGATTAAAGTCTGCGGTTAAAAGAAAAACAGCCCGTTCGACATCACAGTGGAAGAGAATTCATGGCACGACTTATCGGACATGGAAGCTCGATTACATAAACAGACACCTTAATTTTTTTAAAGGCATGAACTGGAAAACTGGTCTGAACCACTACATTTATTTTAGTTTAGTTAATTCTGGCTATAGTATTCATATAAAAAACATAAACAGAAGAAAAAACAAGGAAACCATCCTAACACTCCATGTGTGATATATAAACACAATATGAAATCATCTTAAATTTTACATACTATATACATACTACACCTCAACGGGTGTATTTAGAAGTTAAACACTTATTGAGACCTACTCCTTTTTTACAAAAAAAGAGGGTTATTCTCACCTTAAACAACAAAAATGAAGACAAGGCTTCATAAGAACACAATGAAACAACTCAATCACCGAGAGGAACATTTCCTATATTCATTCAGTTTGTTGTTTTTCAGCTGGTCTGTGAAGTTATGTAGTGATGTACTATTTTTTTCCACTTTGTCTGTACAATTGTTCCACATGCTAACTCCTGTGACTGTAATGCTGTGATATTATACATTAGTCCTTAATACCAGTTTGCTGAACACGCAGATTCCTCTCAGGTGATGATGCTTTGGTCTTAATTGAAATGACTCAGTAGAAAATTCTCTGTACAACTTTAAAGCTCAGTTCAATTGAAAACAGACAGACTAAAGGGGCCACACCTACAAAAGCCCACACTTGTGTGAGTAATAAGACGACTCACAGGAGCCACCATTGTCTGACATTCACCTCATGCAGGTAAAGTCACACACAGCGTCTGCTGACCTCGAGGTTTTTTAAATCTTTTCTCTTTGATCTTAACCACTTAAATTGTGTTTCTATAGAATCCCTCCACATGTTTTTTGTATCATTATCTCCAATAATAACTGCAGAAAGTAGGCTAAAAATAAAAAAAGAGAGCATTAACCAAATCCTTTTAAGGTCATTGGTGTGTTTTCCGTCAGGGAAGAGCTTTGCTTTCACATAAAAACATCTGACATGGGCCTGTGCCTGAAGCCGGTGCCGCTGTCTTCTCCCTCTTCGATGGGGTCGTTGTTCAGGGAGTACAGGCCCGGCCGCTGCTTGTGCTTCTTTTTGTGGCCTGTCACGTTTGGTTGAAAGAGGCGGCTTATTGAATGCAGGCCCTTGGAGAGATCCGGGAACAAATCCAGCTCCTCTTTCTCATGCAGGGCCCTGTCCTCTGCCGGCTGGGGTTTGGGCTTACAAAGCATCTCTCTCACAGACTCAGAAACGTCTTTGTGGAGATAGTGGCAGGCCTTCTTGCCATAGTTGTCCCTGATGCTTATGTTGGCTTCGTACTCCTTCACCAGTATGCCAATGATATATTGCTTGTCATGCAATGCAGCAATGTGCAAAGGAGTGTAACCCCCGTGTGTTTTTGCATTGATGTCAACGTGAACCCCTCCTTGCCTGGCTTTTTCGATAATCTTCACAAGCATGTCGCTGTTCCCAGTTTTGGCTGCCCAGTGCAGAGCAGTGAACCCTGACATGAAGTCCTTCTTCTCGGCCAGCTGGTTGTCTCTGAGCAGCAGGCCGTAAGCCTGGCTCCAGTGGCCGGCGGCACAATTGACGAGCCACTGATGCTCTGAGTGCTCCAGGGGAAACATAGAGGGAATCCTGGTGTCTTTGTGCTCCTCTGATGCCTTGGTGCTCTTCGCTGCCCTCCTTAGTTGGGGTGAGCCGGTGCTGCTCTCCGCCGAAGGCATCCTTCTCTTGTCCCTGAAAGCATCCGTTTTTGGGTGTTCTTCGGGTTCATCTGGGTCAGGCTTAAGTTTGTTTCTCTTGTCCCTGAAAGCATCTGTTTTTGGGTGTTCTTCAGGTTCATCTGGGTCAGGCTTAAGTTTGTTTCTCTTGTCCCTGAAAGCATCCGTTTTTGGATGTTCTTCGGGTTCATCTGGGTCAGGCTTAAGTTTGTGGATCTCCACTTTAGTGGCGCTGGGGGGCATCCTCAGAGGCAAGGCATATGGCTTGGTCTTTACAGGCGCATTTGAGCAGTTAATTCCCTTTCTATCCTGCAGCTGGACATCAACATTCAGCGACCTTTTAAGTCGTACACTTGCAAATTTACTCCTTTGCAGTGCCATCTGTATGGGAGAAAGCAGTTCTGTGGGATGGTCACTACTTTCACTTGCCTCTTCCTGATCAGGTTCAGTAACAGCTGATTGAACACCTCCCTGATCCTCAGAGCTTCCAGCCTGCGCAGGTGGGCGCTGCTGCTCACCTGTCAGCGGGATCTTTTCATTTTCAGGCTTTTCCACATGGATCTTTGGACCTTCCAACAAATGCTGATAGGTTTTCCGCAGGACAACATACCGTTCGCCGTCGATTTCTTTCACAAACGCTACATTGTTGACAAAAGTCTTGAAAAGCTCCCTATTCCGTTCTCTTTCTTCGGGATCCGCGGTGTCCACCGACTCTCTGAACTTATCAACCAGGTCGGATTTCTTCACTCTTCCACCCTCCGCTACCAGCAAAGACAGAATGGATTCTTGTGTCAAAATCATTATTAAAGCTGTAAAAGAAAAAAGCGAAAGCTCCTTACAGCTGCGCGGTGTGTTACACCTTTATCCGTGTGACGGTACAGACCGCTTTACCTGGACGCTCCCTCTCCTCCCCACACCTGGAGGAGGCTCTTTCCGGGGAAAGTGAGGACGTGGACAATTTGAATAATGTATGTACATATTTTACTATGAGCAAAGTAGTTCAACATTCTTATGCTCAAAAATTTCGGTAAATCAACAAAGTAGACCTCAGTAAAATAAAACAAAAAGCATCACTTTGTTCCTATTCATAGGCTACAAGTACATATAAATGATAAGGAGAAAATATTTGGTAATTAGGCTAAAAATGTTGGATTAGGCTCACATGAGGTGTTGAAATGTAGGTACTGTACTCACAAACATGAAATGTTTGTAATAAGGATTATACTTCAACACTGAAACATTGAAAATATTACACTTTAAATAATATTAATCATAATAATGATAATAAAGTAATAAATAAATAATAATAATATACAAACTAATGCAGCCACATTAAAAAAAGTAATTTCCCCCTTTTCAAGAAAAGCAAACAAACAAAATAAGTTGTAAACAATGGTGACAATGGAATTTAAAGATTAAAATAATAAATAAATAAATTAATAAATCGTTGTGGTTACAATCTAGTTACATATATTTTATAATGAAATGTGGGCTCATTATTTCTTTTTTGTATTTTGAAAATGTCATATAGGTTATATAATCTGTTACCATCACTGACTGTAAATAAAAGATGGACATAGCAACGTGACCTCACCCATCTGATTGGAAGCATCATTGTTGTGGCTGTTGTGGCCATCCTATCTTGTTGACTGCATTGGGCTAATAAATTGCTGCAATTTTACTCCACAAAACTAAACCAAAGACTTCTTTGATAGTCTGTACCTCGCAGCGAGCCATAGTATTTGTCAGATAATTTCACCACATACGATTTGATATCGCCAGGTTAGTTTTGTTCCTATCTTATATATCTTATATCTTCATCATAATGTTGTTCCAGAATAAACATTACAACTGGTCAGTCATGTTGTGTGAGCATTCAGTTAGCATTAACCAAGAAGTTAACTAAAGCAATGAAAAACTATCCCAAGCAAACCAGGATGAGGAACCTAAATGTGGCTAACAGCAAACCTAACTTTATTATTTAATTGCATTAATTAATACGGAAAACACTTGAAATGCTTAACATTTGTTTCAGAAGAGATTTTTATATAAACAAATGGATTTTTTTGTCCTTTCTCATCACAGTCATCAAGCTATGACATCACATCAGCATTGTGGACCAACATTATTATAATGATGCAGGAACACCACCAACATGGCCATACAACACATCACTATCACGGCAGACTGTGCCTGTCAATCAGACAGCCACACACCCAACTCCAGTATCCACATGGATGAGTTATGCATCTCCCCAATGAAGGGGGGCACTATCCATAGAGGCCAAAAGCCTTTTCGTACCAGCCTTTTAAAATGCCGCTTAGTCACTTTAACTTCTTTTAATTCTTCCAGTATGTGCTCTTGAGATCCTCAAAGACACAGTGCAACTCTTTCTGACCTTCCTTCTATTTCTCCTGATAAAGTTGGGCACTTTAACATCAACATTGTAATTAATACAGACTGACTTACTCATCGAGCAGGCTGCAAGTGGACATTAGAAGAACTGCAGTTTGTGGCATGTGCGAGCTTGACTTTTGAGTACTGGAGGTTTGCCACTTAGTTCTTTGGAAATCTTAATTATTGCAACGGTATCTTATAACTTAACCACTGCTCTTACTCATGATAGTAATACCATTCATTTATCTGGAATAAAGCCAGTTTGGTATACACACATACAAGATACAAATTCTATTTTTTTTGCGTGACAGATAACACAGAAAAATGTTGAAAATCGCGACATCACGTGACGGATTGCTCCAACTCTCTGATTGGCTGATCTGCATTCTAGTAAACTCAATCTCTGACCTAATTAGCTTAATTTTAATATGAATGCCATGTTTTGACTGGCATCCAAATGATTAGGTATTTTTTTAAAAATGATATCCATCTCTGACTGACACATATTTCTGCTGCTCGCTCCTGTCCTGGCTTGCAGAATGTGCAACATGACATTCCTGCAGCGATTGAGAAAGCTGGCCATATTGAAAAAGTATATGTCACAACCAAAGATGTCAACTATACTTGGGATAGTTCACGCTCGACTTTAACTTAGGTATAAATATTTATTCTTATATCGCCTGGAAACTCTTTAGTGCTTAATAAAAACTACATAGCAAACATCTTTTGTAGTTCACTTTGATAATCAATATAATGAAAAGCTACTTAAAAATAGCTTTCTTTATGTGAAAACAGCAAAAATGTATAAAAATGTGGAATGTGCGTACGCATGCGCAAACAGTGCTCCGTCAAACAGCCGTTAAGTACCGACTCTCTCACCCTTTCGCTTATATATATAAATCAGTTTATAAAAAATAAAAAAATAACTGTTGTTCTTTTACACTAGTACCGTTTTAAAAGCAAATGAAAAACTGTAGCGTGTCTGAGCGAAGCAGAACCGAAGTAGCAGGGAGTCCTCTCGTCACCTAGCTTAGCGCCCTCCCTGCCCAGTTCAGCAGCTCCTCTCCGCCTTGTGTCCCTCTCTTCCTATCACTGTCAGCTCAGCTCAGTCAGTAGTTTAGCAGGCTAGTACGGAGACACAAGGGCTGCTCCCTTTCGCCTCTGCTCGGTCTGCTTCAGCACACCAACACCATACATTCCGCACCATGGCTGCCACGGACGTTGACGTGTTTTCGGTAAGCAAATGCTATCCGGGGCTCCTTGTTTTTTTTTCCTCTCTGTTTTCTAGGAGCAGTAAACATTGCAAGTGCAGCTACGGGCACACTTGGCTGTGATTAGTAAAAGTGTGTGTTAGCTGCTGTCTATGTGTGGGTATGTATGTAGCTAAGCCTCCCCCGCTTTTGGAGCCTGGACTGTGGGCTCAGGCGAGATGGTGGGAGTGATTTCGGTGATGGTGACTGTGTTTTTCCCAGTTATGGGGAAATTAAGTACGCTACAGTAGCTGACTATTTTTAATGTCGTGCCGTGTAATGCATTTTTTTCCTCTTCGGTTGCGTTTACACGCGTGGACGCGTTGCTGAAAATATGGGTGTAGCGTATGGAAACATTAAACTATTTACTGTTGAGATTGTTAGAAATTAAGGAAACAAACATTGCAACCGCCATGGAGAATCACAGTAAGGCATGTACACTGGCTAGCCAGTGGATAAAATTACCACTTGAAGACTCCTTTAGGTGTATTAATCGCAGTGGTGAGTGATAAATACACTTGTGTTTTTCTTCCTTAGACTCAAAATGTTATGTTTACAGCCATGGGTATGTCAGTTCATGATACTGCTTTGTACAGTGGCACAGTAGCAGGCTGGGCAGAGTAGTATCAGTTGAGGGTGGAATGCATCCTGGATTACATCCATAGTAACATGCCATGTTGTCATTCAGGTGTGACTCTGTAGGTACAGTGAAGTGTCGCAAAACATACCTGAAAATTCTCTGTAAATTCCCACAAAGTCACATGACAAAGAATAGGTGAGTGTATGAATGATGTTAGTAATAATGGTGATGATGATGTTGTAGTAAAGTGGCAAATGAATGGGAGAAGGTGATTAACTTTTTTGGCAGATGCTTGAAAAGATCTCTGTGTTAGGCTGTAAGCAGAGCTGACTTGCAGGGATAAAGAGATTAAGGACACACTCCCGGCCACTCCTACCACTTATTGATGCAACACATGTCTGCGAAGAAAAGGAGAGGATCCAGAAATAAAGAGAGGATATTGCACTCCTCGCATTTCTTAAATTAGGAAGGTATCCAGGAATGGGGGCTCAGAGCCCAGTGGAAGTTTCCAAAATGTCTCATTTGGAATACGAAATTTAGAGGATTGATTAATGAGAAAAATGCTGAGAATGCAGCGAAACAGGCCGGCGTTGGCAGCAACGCAGCTGTCTAACATCCTGAACTAAGTGAGACCACATTGAACAAACTGACCTGCTGGCCTGGCAGTTTGTGTAAAGGGAGTACTGTTTAATTACACCCAGCTATTGATAGAGATGTGTGCTTGGTTGGATTGTTTTTCCACATCAGCCCCATCCGGTGGAGCCTGTAGCGCTGGGATAACTTTCTAGGCCGGATCCACATGAAGTGATCAATACAAGCCAACTGCCTAACAATGTGTGTCGTTCTCGATTATTGATTGCATTAAAGTGCGTAGCATAAAAATAATGATGTTCATTTTAATTTGGATGCAATTAAAAAAAAAGAAAGAAAAAAAAAAGCCCGAGCACATTCAGGAGGCACGGTGCTTACTGACCCTGAAGAGTATTGTCTCTCCCGTGAGGACTGCATGCGTGAAATGAAATTAGCTCCATAAAGTGCTTAAAGCCAAGAGATGTGGAGTAAGGACTCAAGCAGGCGAGCAGGCAGGTCCTTGCTCTTTTAAAAGCTTATTTAACTTGTGCTTACAATGTCTTCATACAGCTGGTGCTCTAGTTGCACATGTATTTGTTAATGAAACACATCCTGGAACAAGAAGGAACACGCCTGTATCACATTGTTTAGGTCAAAGTGTGGCTCAAGTTTACCGCCATCAGCGTTGTAAGCTGTATATAGAACTTGTGGGGCTTAAACGGCCTTCGGGCGAGCTTGTCAAACCTGGTGAATCGGATGAATCATGACATCCAAGCTGCAGCCTCAGCTGTGATGAGTCAATATCTGTCTCCCAATTCTTTATATACTGAGGTTAAATTTGCAAAATAATGTCAGCATAGGCTGAATGAGGATTACCATGTATGTAGCTCAGTTATTTTTTTAGATATCAGTGAAATGTAACAAAGTGTGGTCCACAATGAACAGCTGAACCGGATAGACTGGCGGCTAGACACGCTCCCATACCTACAGCCGATCCGATATATGAAACTGCACGCTGATATGTCTGGATGTAGAAAAAGATTCTCTGGCTAAGTTGTGCACCCTGCAGCACATGGAGCAGGGTGCACACCACAGCTGAGCAGGCAGCGTGGAGATGAGCAGTGTGTTCGTGTTTAGATGCTAACGGGTTAGTAAACCACTTTGCTGCGAAGTTATTTTCCCTTTCTAGTGTAACTCACATATTGTATTTGAGTAGCGGTTTAAACATTCGCAGGACAAGCGAAAGATCCCAAGTTCCATCCCAGGAGGAAACGCAAATGCCTTTGGGCTCGTGTCAGGAAGGATGTCCGGTGTTAAAACTCTGCCAAATTAAACGTGCGGAGCTACCCGCTGTGGAGATCCCTTGTGAATAGGGGAGCAGCAAAAAGTAGCTGTTGCATGTATACGTTATGATGTCCAGTACATCAATATTGTGATATTTATTCCTTAAAAATTCAAATTGGCATCATCTCCAAACATCATGTTTTCTAAATCAAACTTTTGCTCTTCTCTTTGGAATTTGCTCCAGATGAATATTTGTGTTCTTTAAAATTAAGTCAACCATCAGCTCATTAACCCAGAACTGATTTGGCCATTTTTAGCAAAGTGGACGGTAAAACAGAAGGTAGGGTCCCTCCAGTTTCATCAGTAAATACCAATAAGAAGGGTAGAAGAGAAAACTGCGTTAAGGTAAATTCTTAAGTCAAAATCATATTTATGTATGGACTATGGACTGTGCAGTTGGTTGCTCCTTTTCCTTTTATATGACTAGCCAAATCAAGCTCTTACTTCATTCAAAATTAGCACACAAAGAAAATTACATATTTTACGTCCTGGAGTTTTTCTTCCCTAGGATCCACATTTTTGAATTAAATCAACTTTGAAGTATCAACCAGAAGTATTCAACAACGTGTTTGCTAGTTAGTATAAGATCTTAAAACAAGAAGGCTTATATTGTACTTAGCATGCATGGGTGAGAGTAAAGCTAATCCAATCTATTCCACTTTTACCTTTGACCTACAAAACATTGCTTTTGTAGCTGATAGGATAAGTTAAAAACAAAAACATATTTTCTTCTTTTCTAATGGTAAGGAACCCCCATAAAGATAAGTATGCTGTCCATCTGTCTCGTAAAATGGTTCCTGTCTCAACTTCCCATCTGTCACTCCTTTTTTTCCCTTTTGTCTTTCCTGTTCGGCATGGATGGTGTTACTACTGGTGAGGCTCAGTAGTAATGTAAGCATGTTCATGAGCGTGGGGCAGGTTATAATAGCATAAAAGACAAGAGGAGGCACACGTCATTCAAATCTCAACCGTCAACATTTTTACCATTACAACATCGCTGCCAGCATGGGCAGCTGCTGAGAACCGGTGGAGCAGAAGTCTGTAGGTGTGGTTCGACCTGACAGTAACGCAAAAACACCTCACTCAGCATTTCATGCTTGTTGACGTGGAATAAGATGCAAAAATATTTGTAACGTAATTTATAAAGTACGTTATTGATTTCAAAAGTGTGACATGTTAGTACTGTGTACTGGCAGTTTGAAAGTAGAGTTACACTTTCATGAACTTACACATTGGACAGGAAACACCAGTCAGCAGCCACTTCAGCTAAAGAGTGATAAATGTGTGCGTGCGTGGGTTTGTCACTGAGGCTGTCCTGTGGTCTCCTCCCTTCACAGATGCTAAGTCAAATCAAACCCAAAGTGTGACAAGAAGCCCCCAAAATGTCATTTGCACTTTCATTACCTGCAAAAGCTTAATACAGTATATACAGTTTGAATCACAATAAAAGTCATTTCATTTCATGCCACATTCAAGTGGATGAATTCTGTCTTTGCTAACAGACAAACTATATCTAAACAAATTTTACATCAAGATGTTAAAGTAGTAGTAGTAATGTGTGAAGTTTTCTTGCCCACAAACACACAAACACGAGCTGCAACTGTGTGTTTGTGTGTGGTTGCTGCTGTCTGTCAGGTGGAGGTTCACTGAGGCAGACACAAGCTGCAGACACCAGTCAGACGGGGATGTAGGCCAGAAGGCTGGAAGACAGCTGAAAAGAAGATGGCTAGAGAGGGAGGGGCCGACTGATGGCCGGTGGCCGAGTGTTTCTGTGGACTGATGGGCACATGAAACCGAGCTTGGTTTTTGCCTGAGTTTATATCGGGTCAGATCTGAATCACATATTTATTAGAATGTTTGAAAAAATGATCTCACGGCTTGCTTGGTTAGAGCCCAGAAATTCACTGAATATCCACAGCTTTGTAGCACCGAGTTGCATTTCTAAAGAAAGAACTAGCTTGGATAAGAGCGGCAGACGAGCAGTATTTCGGTCCCTGATTAAGTGATCCCGTGCAGAGGTTCATTATTTTGTAGCTTAAACAATCATAACTAAACATGTGGCAGAATATACAATGAAAATGGTTACATGTTTCACTGACTTTAGGGTTGCAGTGCAGGATACACATACTACAGAACAAACTGAGATTAGAGCTTTTCTTTTAGTTTTTGCACAGGTTTTATTTAAAAAAAAAAAACAAAAACAAAAAAACGTATCACAACTCTTTTTGGGTGACCCAGTAGACCATGCAGATGTGACGGTGAGGACCTTGAAACTGATTACCTTTCATTACCTTTACTTGTGCCATTCTTTTTGTTTCACATCGGATTTTCATCTGCAACAATAATAAAAGGCTTTAGTAACTTGGCTAGTTTCAAGCGAGCAGCATTGTGACCTAGCCCATATTGTTTGTGGCTCATTCCACTTGGAGCCACCTGGGGCCTCTTCTGTGCAACCATTTCCTGGTGGCCTGGGAACTGTGTTGTCTCTTCACCCTGAGACAGTTAACCAGAAGCTTTTCATTCCTGACATACTTTGTGCCGCTGCTTTTCTCTTCTTCCGAGCTAGCTCGGGTGGGTGGGTGGACAGTCAGATACCTCATAGTTTCCCTAACGGTTCTTGTCTGTTGGTTATACATCCTGTATTTGCTGATGGGTGTTATTATGTTCTCGACATCAAATCTAAATGGACCAGAAAGCAAAAAAAACGGGCAGGTTTATTTTTAGATTTGTCATGTTGTTAAAGAAATCCAGTTGGCTTGAATTACATAGGGTGAAAAGAATGTATAGTGAACTAGGCAATCCTTTAATGCCTCCCTGAAAAATACCAAAGATGGAAAAATGTTTAACATAATATTATTTTTTTTTGGCTGTACGTCACACTTTGCTTGAGTGAAATCTATAATCTCTAATATAAATCTATATTAACAATAAAATGTGCAGTGTTTTGGCAGCTGAAATTAAAGTGCTTTATTTAACACATTTAGTTCTGCAACATCTTGCACTCATTGCAATGAATGAGTTTCTTATCAACTCTCAACTCTCTGTCTGAGCTATTTCTGCACTGTTTTTCTTTTTGAGAAATGAAATGTCATTGCAGTCCATTTTTATTTTTCCGACTTCTTTGATTCGTTAAGTTTTTACTTAAAGTGGAGTACTTGCACATGGCTGGATAGCCGTTTTACTGCACTAAGGGCACTAAGGAAACTGAGTGCTTCCTCCTGCAGTCAGTCCAGTGCATACACTTACACATTCAGCCAGTCGAGTGACAGCTTGGGGAGTTTGTGTCCACGTCTGCAGTTCTGTGCTGTCTTCTCCTAAAAGATAACACTCTTGGTCAGGCCTGGGCGCTCATTTTGCAGCAGCCGTTCACGGGCTCCATCTGCTTCTTATGTGTCACTCACTTACACACAAAAATCATGCGCTACTGACAGCGTGATTAGGTTCAGTGTAGGAGGTCAACCCAAAATGATCTAGAGTGAGTCAGAATCCCTGTTGTTTTTCTGAATTTTTGTTTCACCATTGTGGTTTAGTAAGTTTGGAGGAATATCCACAGAAGCAGGTTTACAAGTAAAAAAAACCCTCCTTAAGCTTAGCTATGCTCTAAATGTCTAGAAAAGTATTAAATAGGAACTGTGAGCTTGAAGAAGTACATTTACAAACTAAAGTACACATTTTCAGAGTTTAAAGTACAAAAGTGTTTATGGAAAAGCAGCACGCAAGCCTTTATTTATAATTTCCTGGATAAATACAGGCTTATGTAAATTTTTAACTCCTATTTTAAAACCTACTCAGGAATCCAGAGTTTAGTTTCGCTTACAGGCACAATATCATAGTCTACTCCCTTCCCTCTATCTCAGTGGTTCTTAACCTTTTTGGAGGTACCGAACCCCACCAGTTTCATATGCGCATTCACTGAACCCCTCTTTAGTGAAAAATAAAATATGATTTTTTTCAAATTCAAGACATAGATATGTTTTTTACTGGTGCACAAAATGAGCCGTGCATGTCACGGCGGAGGCTCTGCCGAACCCCTGAGACCGACTCACCGAACCCCTAGGGTTCGATCGAACCCAGGTTAAGAACCACTGCTCTATCTGAACATCTCTACCCGGCTTCATTCATTCAGCAGGCTGACTACCAATGCTGACTAGCAGGCCGACTAATGTTGTTTGACAAGGTCTGAGTTTACAGTGAATAACAAAGAAAGAATGGCCACAGCCTCTTCCTCTCATTCATCTCGGTGAACCTGAAACCGACTCCTGCAAACGTTGCAGTTATTCATTGCTTTTTCCTTTCAAAGCGACTTACAATATACGTATTCAGACTTAAGAACAAGAGCTGTATAAACTGCTCGAACTGGAAATCGAGGATGATTATGGAGCTACAGTGCACACAACTGAAACCGGCTTTATCCCTTGTTTTAGCATACTAATATATTCAGTCTGTCATGCACCTATTACAATGCACAATTATTGTGTTATTGCTCCTTTCACATTTATAATTACAATGTTCATTAATAAATTCAGAACGATATGTAATGAAGGGAGTTTCTGTCTGTTGTTGTGGGGTTTGCAGTGAAATTGATGTCTTTGTTTAAATAATATTCATATTATCAATGCATATAGGATATTTATTACTTTTAACACATGTTAGTGTAGTATAGTAATCTCCTCAATGTGCTGCAGCTCAGCTCAGTATTGCCTATCTCAGCTCATGTTGGATTACTCCAGCTGTGTTGCCTGACACATTAAGCCCTGTTTTCTCGTTCACCTAACCCACACAACACCACACACCACAACATCACACACACACACACACACACACACACACACACACACACACACACACACACACACACACACACACACACTTACTTTCCAGCCTGTATTATGCAGTTCAGTTAGGTTTAAAAGTCATCTTCTGTGTATTCGGAGCCTGCCTCCACCTCTCAGTTCTGTATTGTTGGCTGTGCTCTGCTCTCAGCTGCCTGTGCTTGGTGACTTCAGCTTTCAAGTATGCAGTCCTTCGTGGCTCAGCCAGATGAGATCGGGTGGCCCTATTCATCTCAAGGTGCTGGCCCTCTTGTACAGCTTTAACTCTCTTCTTTGGCTGAGATTGGTTAAATGAGCTAGATCAAATGTGAAAAAAGGTTACAACCCTCCTGATTTGTTGTTGTTGTTTTTTTTTTCTGGTGGTTTTTAGTTTGTCGTGCATTGCTAACTTTTGTGTTTTAGGTTAAATACTTCCGTGGCCGTTTTTTTTGGACATCTGTGGGCATCTTACTTCACCTCAGCAGTGGGGAGAGAATTTAATCAGAAGTCAAAGCACACGATTTACTGTTCGATCTATGTCACCGATGGTCATGAGCTTTAAGAAACGACTGAAAGAGCAAGATCACTGATACAACCTGCTGAAATATCCCTGTGATCCTAAACGGTGAGATGAGTCAGTTAAGCTGATTTAGCCTTCTCATAAGGATGCCCTGTGGGTGCTCCTTTTTTTTAGAGGTGCACAATGCACCTCCAGCAGGGCGGAGGTTCGAAGTAGAGGGATTAAATCTCCCAGCTGCTCTTGAAGTGGCAGGGGATCCCACAGATCAAACCTGACGAAGGTGTTGCAGATAAGGCAGCCCGGGTGCCTCTTCTGTACCTGCTGTTATCATCCCACTATTAACGATATATTTCTATTATAGTGTGTAATAACTGATAAATTGATCATGAGCTTGTTTGGAGAATAGGTGGACTGGTGGAGTTCTGAAATGTTCACATTGGGGTTTTCTATAAAACAAGCTGCTAACTTGCATCTTGCATGTTTTCAAGTGCCTTATTCCATTTTCCATACAAATATAATCACTTCCTTCCTCTGTCTGTTAAAGCATGTCTTTCTTCTTTGTGCTTCTGAGTGATTATTCTTGAAGCTCATCCTCACTGCAGGCCCCGATTACCTAAATCATAATGTGATGGATTTTACATGTGCAGAATGAAGGTCTTTGATGTTTCCTCGCATTGGAATGTGAGCGCTTCAGTATCTGTGCCATCCTCTTCTGAATAATGACTCGGCCATGTGTTTTTCTGACATCCGCCACACTTCTGATGTTTTTTTTGTGTGTGTGTGTCCTGTAGAATGAAGAGAAGCGTAACCTCAGTTTGGGTGGCCATGTTGGGTTTGACAGCCTCCCTGAGCAGCTGGTCAGCAAATCGGTCACGCAGGGTTTTTGTTTCAACATCCTATGTGTAGGTGAGTATCGGACAGAGAATGTGTAACTACTGTACATTTCTCCAGAGTCCCTCTGGCCCTCGTGTTGATTTACTTTGCACTGAGTGACATGTTTAGCTACAAAGATAAATAACAAACAGCAGCAGTGTGTTGTATTTCTTGACATGAACGTAATACACTGGCTTACACTTCTGTTACAGCAATAAAAATCGATGTCTGAAAGCTGATGAAGTAGTCCCAAGTGATGCTAACGCACTCTCTCTTTCTCCATCTCCCTCTCTGCTTCCGACCGTTCACAGGGGAGACTGGTATCGGAAAGTCGACGTTAATGAACACGCTCTTTAACACCATGTTTGAGAATGAAGAGGCGAGCCATTACCAGAACGGCGTGTATCTGCGGCCTCGAACATACGACCTGCAAGAAACCAACGTCCGCCTCAAACTGACCATTGTTGACACGGTTGGCTTCGGCGATCAGATCAACAAAGAGGATAGGTGAGCTAAGTGCACATACACGCAGCCCAGAGTGCCTCACAAAGTATCCAGACCTGCTTGGTAACCAGCAACAAAAACTAACAATGATGATCACAAATATATCTCTGCATTATCCCATAAGCCAAAAGCAGAAGTAAAAAAAAACGAATTGACTGTGATTTCCTTTGGTCTGTTGTAAAAGCAGATTTCCCTGTAAGTATTTCCCCAAAAATCGGCAAGCTCCAAAATGACATTGACGCATTTTTTAATGAAAAGATGCTTACGTAGGCAAACGATTGACCCAGACACACAAACCACTGTCAGTCCAGACTTCTGCATCTTTTATGGTGTCTCCGAAGGCTGAAACTGAAGGAAGTTGGAGAAATAAAGAGGAAATTGTTGATTTGTTTATTTTAACATTCAGCTGTGGAATGAAGTGTACTTGTTGTGGCCTAGCCAGCAAGCAGCACTCTCACGCTCTTTGATAGCAGCTTTCTCTGTAGACCGTTTAAACCAACATGGCGAAGGACAGAGCCTGCAGCGGAGTGTAACGGCACACTGAGAGAGCTTCAAAAGGTCACAGTTTGTGCATTCCTCAGAGAAGATTGAAGATGGATGTGAAGTGAGAGGACAGATGACTGTAAACATGTTGCAAGCTGAGGGAATGGAATACATTTTTTTCCTGTTCTACTTATGTGTCACTTTTGAGTTGTAAAACATCAGTGAAGTGGCACATCCGGAGTTGAACAGTGGACAAGATGATGTCATTTTCAGTTATTTGTCATGTTTAGAAAAGATGGAAGTAGTCTATGGTGATGGTCAACAGGGAAAAACTTGGAATTACTGGCTTTAGGTCAGAGAGTTTGTAGAAATCACATTCAAGCTCTTAGATTAAACGTAACAGGACTGTGTCACGATTTTCCATCTTTAGTGTTAAACTGCATCTTTCCAGAGCACACAAGGGAACTGCTTCCTATTAATTCTAAAAGAAACAAAACAGCTATGTCCTTGTAGCCCTGTTTTTTGGGCTTGTTTCTCAGAGTTCGTTGTTTTCTAAAGACAAAATGTCATCATTATCACTTTTACTTTTGCAGACGCATGTTAAACATGAGCATCTGGGTTGCATTTTGGTCACTCCGAGGCACTTTGAAGTCTATGTGACTGAATATGGATTCAGGAGGTGTTAAAGATGTTTGACACTGGTTGCAGTTGTTTTCAAGCCTTTCTACTATCCACAGCAAGAAAAACATACAGTGTTTGAGTTGGTTGTGCAGTGTCCAAATATAACAGCATGAGATAAACGAAGGAATTCGTCTGGAGACATCTGTTCAATACAAACAAATTTACTGAACATCTCATATGTAGATGATCATAATTGTAGAGATATATAGCCAGAAAATGACAAGTGTTGATGTGAGAACCAGACTATGACTGTGTGACGTTATCTACTATGACTAATGAACCAACAGTTCGCTTAGTTTTTTATTTAAGCATGTGGCTTCCTTCTAATGGTTTTCTTCTCATCTTCCCAAATGAAACGAGTTAAAGCTGCAGACTCAAATAAACAAGTCTGGTGTGAATGTGATTCAAAACATCCCAATGAGGCTGGTCACCGGCTTTTGTGGTTAAAAGATTGAAAACAGCTTATAGAAACCAACTGTACTGGAGCAATAACCAACAGAAATGTGTTATTTTAATGCAATGTAAGTAACATTTTCTGACATTTAGCTGTATAGTCAAGTAGCTGTGAGCGAGTGGTGTAGCATTAAAGGCACTCCCCATCTCTCCTGTCCTTTCTCGCAAATGCTCGAGGAGAAAAGGCTGTAAAGACGACGATGTGTTACTTTGTGTTCGTGCCCTTCACTGATTTACTGGTGACACTTAAAGGCTCCGAAAGCGGTCACAGCTCTGTGATAGAGAGGACGCGTTGTTTTCTGCAGCCTCTTTGATTGGACCTTCCATAAGCTGAACACAAATTTCATGCAGCACTAAGCTGTGCAATTCTAAGCTGAGATCTTGGCATTGAATCAGATCACACAGTTACTGAAAACATATCTGTGTCTTTTCCTTTCCCTGTGAAAAGTCCCCTTTCCCTTTTCATATTCATTACCAGCGCATGAATAAGAAGACAAATATTTAGCTTTGACCCACAGACATAAATCCTAACGGTTTCTCTCTTCTCCCTTCCTCTCTCCACAGTTACAAACCCATTGTTGACTACATTGACACTCAGTTTGAAAACTATCTCCAGGAAGAGCTGAAGATCAAACGCTCGCTGTTTAACTACCACGACACCAGGATCCACATCTGCCTTTATTTCATTGCCCCGACAGGACACTCCCTCAAGTCCCTGGACCTCGTTACTATGAAAAAACTGGACAGCAAGGTACGCACATGTGACACACAAGCATGCATTTATATTTTCCCTCTGGAAAAATGCAAGTGTGTTTGAATAATATTAGTCTGAAGTCAGACTTCCCTTTCCGTGTGACTGGTTTGAATTTCACTGAAACGAGGGCATCCCTGATCTTCCTACCAGGGTGTGGACTCTGTGTCTCAAAAGAGAAGAGTAAAGTTGAAACAAAAATGTTCCAGTGACTATGCAAGTTTCCATTTCATCTTTTAGGATTTCAAGAAGAGTTCACATGGCAGTGTTTAGGCTGAACCTATTTGGCTATTTCTGTGGAAAAGGATTAATGGTTTGAACTGTAATAGTCGTGATTTGGGGAAAGAGAACCTCTCCATGACTAGTTTTACACCTAAAAAGCCAGCATAGTGAAAAAATTTGATTTGGTGTTTTAAGGAAGAGGTTCTTATTTATAAAAATATATTTATGTCAGTTTAAACTACTCTGCTTCCAATACATCAGCATCACAACCCTCTAATTCACTCCGAGATTGAGTTTGGTATATGTTTGCAGGTCAGCACACAGTCAATAGTCAGATTCAGGAACACATTGATTTGTGGCTTTTTCATTGTTGTTGTGAGTATTACTGCACAGATTATTGCTCCATGGATCTATGATTTGCTGTATGTGATGAGTGTATCTCACTGGAGATGCAGTCGTTGGGATTGCCTTCATTAAATAACAAATGGAAAAAAAATCTCATCAAAACAGCACTTGGGGCAAAGAAGGTGAAAGGGGCGGAGTCACTGTGGTGTACATAGTTAGACAAGCCAGATAAGTCAGTTTGGAGCCATTAAGTTGGAGCCATTTGTATTTATTATTTTATTATTTATATTTTCATTGTATTAAGTGGGCATTGCCTGTTTATTATCTGTTTATTTTGTTATTTTATTCCTGTTTTCACAGTTTAATAAAAGAAATTATTAAAAGCCAGGGAGGTGAGCTGTAAGACATTATGAAGCCGACAAAACCCTGAGGAGAGTGAATGACGGTGAAAGAGGAGATTTGTATTTTCAGCTCTGCAGGAGCTCGTTTAACTTTAAAGCTGTGAGGCAGTAAACTCACACAGGAGTTGTCACATTTCACTTACAAAGCTTTATGTGGAAGCCATAAGCCAATTTTTGTGAATTTGTATGAGATTATACCAAAACAATACACTGTAAGGTTCAGCAATCAAATTGTATTCGATCATTCAGATTGATCTGCAGTGGTTGCGATTAGCTTTTCAGTCTATTTAACTCCTAATAGCACTGCTGTAGACCTGATGAAGTGGTAGCTTTGTCTCTGTTTGTTTCTGTTGGTGCAGTAATAATAAATCCAGAATAAAGCAGATGGTCAGCTTGTGACCAACCCTGCTGGCTTTCCCCTGCCAACAATCAAGCCATCTCTGCCAGAAGTCTCTCGATACTCTTCATAATAAAAACTAGATACCTCAGCCAAATGCCGCTCTACAGGGACACTTAATAGTTTTATGGCATCAGAAAAAGTGTATAAATAATTTATGCAACGGCTCTTAACTCAGTCCTCAGCTTTCAGGAACAAATTTGATTCAGTATATTAAACCCTTTCTTAAAAACCCAAGGGTTTATTCTTTTCTTTTCAAAGTACTTTTTTAATACAAAATTAAACCAGTGCTTCTGGTATTTTTACTAAAACTGTCCTTTAGGGATACAGGAGTTCTAACCTAACCTGTGAAGGAACCTATACGAACTTTAGAAAAGGACAGAAATCCAAATTTAGGACTCTCCTTGCTGTGAAACGATGGCGCTGACCACCAAGCCCGTGTGCTGTCTTGATGTGCCAACAGAACGATCAAAACCTGGCATGCTATGTTTGCCAACTGTCTCCTTATACCACCCAAATGAGCACAGTGAACACAGCCAAGCCATGGCCTCTGCTTTGACTCATCCAACTTACCTGAGCTAAATATACTGTAGCAGAGCAGCTACCACAGCCTAAACTTTATGTAGATCCATATAATTAACATTTTTTTTCTTTTGATGTAACAATCAGAGACATTTTATATATACACCTTTTAAGCATTTTTTTGCACACATTCACAAAGTGTTTCCGGATTAAACCGGAAGAAATGTAGGCTTTATTTTTTATCCTTAAAGATTTACACAATTCAGAACCCACCAGTGAGGCTGCGGGTGTTCACGATGAGTACCACTCTGATCTCAGTGGATCTGTCCCAGCAATTTTTCCACAATGTGCAGTGTGTTTGCGGTTGTATCTGAAAACAAGCCAGTGTTGAGTAACTGCAATGTAGAAGTGACACTGCTGTGTTTTACAGGGCAGATGGACTTTGTGTGTGCAAGGTTCTCTTTCTAGATAGATTTGGAGGCAACATTTAAGACCCCTGCAAACCAAACAATATTCAACCTTTGCACATTTATGAGATTTCTGTCTTATTTCATGTTTATGCGCTCTGGATATCTGGAGGGTGACCACAGAAAGTGCCTACTTTGTTTTGCATAAACCAAGACAATAAACCAAATAGCTTTAACAAAGTTATTTTATGTTTTTGCATTCAGTTTTTTATACCAGTTAGTTTTCAACAGATTACAGACGCGTTTACAGCCTGAAATCTAATTCTTAAACACGCAGAACCAAGAAAATTGCTTTTAAAAAAAAACAAAAAAAAAACCCACATCCCAGTAGCTGGAAATCGTTATGTTTTTTATGGCTCGATAAATCAGGGCTATGTGTTTTTAATATCAAATTTAATGCAGAGACATATCCTTGTCAGAGAAAGCATCATTACATTGTGTGTAAATCTTAAGTTGTATCTGGAAATGAAACAGATAAATGAACAGATCTGTCCCCTCTGACAGAAAAACCAGGGAAAGAGACCAGAAACAGCTTTTCCCTCAGTCTGTGTATTTTTTTCTGTCTAACCCAGACAATGGTGTTTTTCTTGTTAACGAATCAGCCCTCCCCACACAAGGCCCGTAAAGTAAAATGTGGTTTTTAGTAAATGAAGGCAGGAAGAGAGATAGGAGTCTGAAAGGAGTGTCGTTTGTTTTAAATGAAGGTTTTAGGTCTTTTTGTTAACGGATGGGAAACATTTTACTTAACTTTATAAATTAAAGAATGTAAAAGAGTGAGTTTATTGAGGTTATTCGGCGAAAGGATTCATGCCTCCTGCTTAACTTTAAGAATACCTTTTTAATTTGTGATGTAATCCACTGTCACATGGCTGGGTTAGGTTCCAGTTTGCTGTTTTTGGTTATACCGTTTTTCCTGTTTGTGGCAGATGAGATGTTTTCCAAAGTAAAAATAGAGGGAGAGGCTTGAAGCAGCATTACTGAAAGGACACATTACATGCTTGGGTTCTAAAAGTAATAAGGAGTCTGCTTCCTGACTCCTGTAGTGCCGTTTTTTCACATGAGCTTTGAACAGTGTTGGCACAATCAGGTCAGGGCATTGTCCGCTCCTTACATATAGCACACAGTGGTACTGAAAATACTCTGTTTGGTTCAAGAGAAGCTGCTGCCTAAGTAGACTGTGCATGGGACAGGACACGTCATGCTGCCCACTTACCATGAGTCCTCCAGACCATGCCTACGCTGTTCTCACATCAGTGCTGTGTGACGTTATCCACAGTCAGTGGCAGCTTGCAGGTTTGAGATCTTTTAAACCCTTATCTAAGTCTGTGAGACATTTGTTGTGTTCCTGCTTTTATTGCCATCAGGTATTATTTAGGCTTCCAAGGCGTGCTTGAAAACATCTTGCTAAACATCTATTTTTATATTTGTAGATTTATTGCGACTTTCCCAGAATCTTCTTATCCAGCAGCGTCCATAAATCAGATAAAAAAAAAAAATCAGGAAATACTCCAGAGCGTCCCCAAGAGTCATCATGTGTTTATTTTTTCTTGAAAAAATAAACACATGATGATTCAAACTAATCTATTACGAGCGGCATGCAATAAGTAATTTATCATAGCAGTGTTATATCAATAAATAAATCCAGCCTTTAAAAAAGGTGAGTAATTGACTCCACAGCAGTGTTGTACATCAATTTCTTGTTCACCAAAGCCCAGAAATTACAGGAACTTCATTATGAAAACTGAGTTAAGCAGCTCATTATCCACATAATTATGTAACACAAACAATAATAATGGGATCCATTCATATTAGGTGTTTTTATATTGTTGTGTAAGCGTTTTCATTATTAAGGCTCAGACTGTATCAGCGTGGTCTCACCTGCACACTCAGAGATATTTCCCTGTATAACATTAAATGACAAAGTGCCAAAAATATTGGGCTGTTTTTTCAGGGATTATCTTTCCTGTGAACTGCTTTAATGTGGTCACAGCTGGCGCTCCTGGTCCCTCAGAACAAACATTAACTGTTTGGGAATGATCTTTGGTCAGCTGGGAAAACTCAGTTGTGGGAAGCGAGCAAATATAACACCGACATTAGTTAAATTAGTTTGTTATATTAGGGTTAAAACCTGATACTGGCCACCCCGCTGCAAATTAACGAGCCAACAAAGTATGATGAGATTCAAATTTGATTTTTAACAAGCTCTGACTCATACTCTAAGGCACGCTGTGGAATTGCTGTGTGGATCTGTGGGAGTCCTGCCATCTTCCCAGTTGGTGATCTGGGAAATGCAGCCGTACAGAGGAATGCAGACAAACTGTGCGTTTATTTCTTCACATCTGCTGCTGATTGTAGATGGAGCCGAGTTTGTTTTCATAATCACTGTTTGTTTTATTTATCAGTCGGGGTTCTGATTGGGCTTATTTGCTATTCAGTTAACTGTGCATGGTCTTATAGATGCGCTACACAGCTGTTTAAAACCTCAACATATTTAATGTAGCTTTAATTTTCTTTTAAGCAGTGTTTGCTCATGATGGTTAGATGGCAATTGCTGTAATCTGTCATGATCTGAAAACATTCAGGTGTTTCCTGTGCATCCTTTTGTTTTGTCATGTCAACGTTTAAACCAGGCTAAACCAAATGCTTCCATAATGTAACACAAAACGTCTTTGCATTATCATTTTTGGAAGACTCCACCACATTAGCAACAACAGTGCAGTGCACCACATATTTAATAACTATCTCACTTTTTTTTTTTTTGTCATTATTTCCGCAGGTCAACATAATTCCCATCATTGCCAAAGCGGACACAATCTCCAAGAGCGAGCTTCATAAATTCAAAATAAAGATAATGAGCGAGCTGGTGAGCAACGGCGTCCAGATATATCAGTTCCCAACAGATGACGAAACTGTCAGTGAGATCAATGCCTCCATGAATGTAAGTAATATTTTTGGCACAAAAACATTTAAAAAGTCAAAACATTCTTTGTTTTAATGACGGTAACATATGCTTTGACTAAAACACCATAAATAAAGAGTCAGTGTTTCAATGCAGATGAATTACAGTCTCACAATTTTGACTGTATGCTTTGTAAAATATTTATAATATTTGCGAACACTAGCTAACCGTGGGTATGTAGCTATATACAAGGATCATATGTTGTTGGACCCACTGATTGCACTGATTGGCACTTTTCTATTCTTCTTTTTAGTTCGTAACAAGAACTAAAAAGAAGTTCTGCACTAGTCTGCCTATGCAAGCATAACCATAACAGGCACTCTTGAGTGCACAAACCTGTGCCATGGGAGCTCACTCTCTGGGCCTTATTTACTTTTAAGGGAACAGTATTGTATTTTGTATATAAACTTAATGGAGGAGTAGGTAATTGGTAAAATGTATTGAATTATAAATAACTGGGTATGAATAACTTCAGCGTATTATATAACATTTTACTGAAGTATACTTCTATATAACCAGTCAGCTCATTTTCTTTCTCTTCATAAAGCTTTCTTTAAAGATATAACACATTTTGGGGTCAGCGTGAAAGAAAGGCAGATTTCGTGAGGTGAGAGGTCAAATGTTACATGATATTTGGATGCAAACTATTATGTGATATTTGGAATCCCCATATACAGTGGGATGCAAAAGTTTGGGCAACCTTGTTAATAGTCTTTATTTTCCTGTATAAATCGTTGGTTGTTACGGTAAAAAAAAAAAGTCAGTTAAATATATCACATAGGAGACACACACAGTGATATTTGAGAAGTGAAAAGAAGTTTATTGGATTTACAGAAAGTGTGCAATAATTGTTTAAACAAAATCAGACAGGTGCATAAATTTGGGCGCCACAAAAAAAGAAATGAAATCAATATTTAGTAGATCTGCCTTTTGCAGAAATTACAGCCTCTAAACGCTTCCTGTAGGTTCCAATGAGAGTCTGGATTGTGGTTGAAGGTATTTTGGACCATTCCTCTTTACAAAACATCTCTCGTTCATTCAGGTTTGATGGCTTCCGAGCACGGACAGCTCTCTTTAACTCACACCACAGATTTTCAATAATATTCAGGTCTGGGGACTGAGATGATCATTCCAGAACGCTGTACTTGTTCCTCTGCATGAATGCCTTAGTGGATTTTGAGCAGTGTTTCGGGTCACTGTCTTGTTGAAAGATCCAGCCCCGGTGCAGCTTCAGCTTTGTCTCTGATTCCTGGACATTGGTCTCCAGAATCTGCTGATACTGAGTGGAATCCATGTGTCCCTCAACTTTGACAAGATTCCCAGTCCCTGCACTGGCCACACAGCCCCACAGCATGATGGAACCACCACCATATTTTACTGTAGGTAGCAGGTGTTTTTCTTGGAATGCTGTGTTCTTTTTCCTCCATGCATAACGCCTTGTTATGCCCAAATAACTCAGTTTTTGTTTCATCAGTCCCCAGCACCTTATTCCAGAATGAAGTTGGCTTGTCCAAATGTGCTTTAGCATACCTCAAGCGGCTCTGTTTGTGCTGTGGGCAGAGAAAAGGCTTCCTCTGCATCACTCTCACATACAGAATCTCCTTGTGTGAAGTGCACCGAATGGTTGAACGATGCACAGTGACTCCATCTGCTGCAAGATGATGTTGTAGGTCTTTGGTGCTGGTCTGTGGGTTAACTCTGACTGTTCTCACCAGTGGTCTGTCCGAGATTTTTCTTGGTCTGCCACTTCGAGCCTTAACTTGAACTGAGCCTGTGGTCTTCCATTTTCTCAATATGTTCCTAACTGTGGAAACAGACAGCTTAAATCTCTGAGACAGCTTTCTGTATCCTTCCCCTAAACCATGATGGTGAACAATCTTTGTCTTCAGGTCATTTGAGAGTTGTTTTGAGACCCCCGTGTTGCTACTCTTCAGAGGAAAATAAAAGAGGAGGGAAAGTTACTATTGACCCCCTTAAATACTCTTTCTCATTATTGGATTCACCTGTGTGTGTAGGTCAGGGGTCACTGAGCCAATTTGAGTTCCAATAATTAGTTCTAAAGGTTTTGGAATCAATAAAATGACAGCAGTGCCCAAATTTATGCACCTGCCTGATTTTGTTTAAAAAATTATTGCACACTTTCTGTAAATCCAATAAACTTCATTTCACTTCTCAAATATCACTGTGTGTCTCCTATATGATATATTTAACTGACATTTTTTTTTATTGTAACAACCAACGATTTATACAGGAAAATAATGACCATTAACAAGGTTGCCCAAACTTTTGCATCCCACTGTATCAGTATCACTTGTCAATACAGACAAAGACAGTACATTTTAAGCGTAGTTTAAAAGATAAAAAGCATTTTATGAAAGTTTGACCTTAGTTGACCTTGAAGAAGAGGCCCAAAGTGACGTGATATTTAGATTCACCATATATCATTACCTATACAAAATAATACAAACAGTAGCAGTAAGAAACATAATTTTAAATAGCTCTGTCTAGCATTATTATCACTTTGACCTTCACAACTCCACTCTACAGTCCTACAAAGTTTGATCAGAATTCATGCAAGACTTTTATATGCAAGTGTGTTTGCAGACAGAAAGACAAAATTGAATGCACACACACGCAAGCGCTACCAAAAATGTAACCTCCTTGGTTTAGGTAAAAATTTTAAAAAGTGCATAAACTTTATGATATTACTCCAACTTAAGTTTCATCTTACAAGTAGGATTATAATTAAACGTATGCTACAGACCTTTGCTGAAGCATCAGGCACAAGTGCATTTTCATGATAATATCTGTCTATTTTTAGATCAGAATTTATTATGCCTCTCATGTATAATCATAATGTCTAAACACACACCCACGCATGTACAAAAATGGTGAACAAGACAGCATTTGGTTCTCCGAGGCACTGTCCTTGTACAGTATCCCAGTCTATTCATAGTTGGTTACATCAGCACCCACACTCGCCAGCTTGCTGGTTCCTCTGAGCTGTAACCAGCCAGCTGGTTTCAACTCGCCATCTAATTTTTGAGGTAGCGTGTCAGGCATGTTTCTGCGATGCCTCCTCACTGTTGGTCTTAATGAAGCATAGTAGCTCCGAGAGCAATAATAAAGCGTGTGTGTTTAATCACTTCAACAAAATAGGTCTCCCATCTGAGCCGCAGTTGGGAGACCCATTTTGTTTTAAAACGTGAAACCGATCACTGGTGCAGCTCATATGTAAACATGGTTACGCTTTGCACTGGTGTGGTTTGGTTGTGAAGGATAAGAGAGCAGACAAACACAGTGAAACAGCTTATCCGTCCTGTTCGTTTTAGTACAGTTTACACCACAGCCTACTGAAAATTGACTTGTTCTGTGAAGAATAAAAAAAATCTCCTTAGGGCAGTGTACCCTGGTCCCCTGCTTATTGCACCAGTAAGAACCTTTTTTGTAAAAAGCTTTTTGACACTAACCTGTTTTTCTGTGCAGGCCCATCTGCCATTTGCTGTAGTCGGGAGTGTGGAAGAAGTCAAAGTGGGGAACAAAGCAGTGAGGGCCAGACAGTACCCCTGGGGTGTCGTTCAAGGTGAGAAATGCTGACAAGAAATTTAACCACAATATGTTGTGTTTGTATTTTACAATCAAATAGCTGGTTTATTAACCCTTTATTGATCATGGGCCCACCGGCGGGCCCATTTTACAGGTAAATTTGAAGGGCCGGTCAATAAAGGGTTAACCCTTTATTGACCGGCCAGGATCATTTCTTGTTTGATTAATTTTTCAGGACTACTACAAAAAGAAAGTTTTTTTTTTTTTTGTAAAATACCACATATTATATATCCTCAGTTAGAGAAAATGGTTATACTCCATCAAGTACTAGTCACAACCGGCAATGTTTTTTTTTTACGGTCCATTGTCCAGTGTTGGTGAGCCTGTGCAGATTAATATCTGACAGGAGTGGCACCCTGTGTGCTCTTCTGCTGCTGTAGTCCATCTGCTTCAAGGTTTCAGGGTGTTCAGAGATGCTCTTCTGCATACCTTGGTTGTAGTGAATGATTATTAGTTTTGCCTTGCTATCAGTTCAAAGAAGTCTGGTCACTCCCCTCTGACTTCGGACATCAGCAAGGTCTTTTCTTCTAGAGCACTGCTAGTCATCAGATATTTCCTCTTTTTTGAACCATCAGTAGTTTCTGAATTACTCAGCACAACCACTCTGGCACCGAAAACCATGCCACATTCAAAGTTGCCTAAGTGACCTTTCTTCCCCTTTCTAATGCTCTTGTTTGAATTTCAGCAGGTCATCTTGACCTTGTCTCTTTACTTAAAAGTACTAAGTTGTAATTGGCTAATTAGGCATTTGCATTATTGAGCGTTTGAATAGGCGTACCTAATGTGTGACAGGTGACTGTTTGGGATATTGGCACAAACGCTGAACTGTTGTACAGTTGCTGTTACGCCGTTTTATAAGTTTGCTTGATTTTCTTGTTTTTGCTGTGCTGTGAATGTGGCTGAAATCGGTCATGTGGGATTTTTATCTTTTGTTTATTTTTATATATCTGAGGAAGTAGGTGACTCAGTGTCCGTGTGCCTGTGTTTGGGTGTTCATGTGGATGTTTTGCAATATTAAAAGTCATACCAGGCAGTAACTCTGTATTTGAGAAAGTAGAATGAGAAAAACAATAAAGCCAGTGGAAAGAAAAGTAACCTGCAGGAATGACTGAATTCTTATGTACAGTAAAAAATAATATAGGACTGACAAAGCTCTGAATCATATGATTCATTTTTAATAAAAATAAAAACTATTAGCTGGACTCACTATTTTTTTTTTGTTCTTGTTTTTTTATTTGTTTTTTGTTTGTTAAGGACGTTTTACTCAGTTAAGTATCCTTGGTGAAGGATGTTTCCTGCACGTGGCAGAATGGCGAGTGCATCCCATAGTTTTCCTGTTTATTTTTACCCGTTAATGCAGAATGCCCTCCACAGCTGACAGTGTCACTTTATGCGGAGTGACACTAAAATGAAGTATGGAGATCGTTTTGACAGTGTCTCTGTGCGCACGCAGACAGTTTATCGTTAACGATGTCTCGTCTTTAGCTTCATACATTGTGTTTGTAGGCGTGCAGAGCCTGGATGTATGCCTGGATATTGGCATGAATGCGTTGCCCGTGGAGACGTCGGGTTTCTTGGGAGTTTTTGTTTCCCACAGCTCATTCCTCTGTGTTTGTCAATGATGGCAAACAGTTTAATTTAATAATGACACACACACACACACACCCACACACACACACACACACACACACACACACACACACACACACACACACACACACACACAGATTTGCTGTGAGAATATTGCTGCTCATGTGGGAGTCATCCTCTCAGAGAACCTCGCTCACTCCCTTCCACTCTCCCTCCATCTCTCGCTTCCTTCCTTCCTTTTTCGTTTACTGCTCCCTCCCTCACCCATCCTCTCTTCCTCTCCTCTCTCCATTATCTAGTGGCCACTCATTCTCCAACCCTCAGAGGACACTGTGGTTATTTCTAAAGCCTGCTGCGTGTCTCCTGTGGGATGGATTCCTCTGGACTTATCGGTCACTGTGCTGCTCTAGTCCAGTCATCCGACAGACTGGTGCTTACTGCAAAAAAGTTTTGTCAGCCCTGCTGTAAGCTCATTTCTTTCCTGGTTGCTTTTCTTATTTATTTTTTTTACAAGTGTTCTTATATATTACACAACACACAATAATGTATTATAGTTGCAAGCAGGTATGTAGTATTTGTTTATTTTTCTATTTAGAAACAACTATAACTTGTGCAGTAGACTCTTGAAGCTTGTTGTTGTCTGCATGGTTATGTCTCATCAGTAAAGTCCATCAATGTCTGGCATCAAAAGTCTAAATTGATGGGATATAATACAGCAAAGCTGCTTCCATTTTGACTCAGCCCTGCTTTCACACTGATTGCTCATCATTCATACAACACACTTGTCACAGTATCTGAGCACAGAGGTCTCTGTGTTTTATAACATGCAGCTGACTGAAGGGAGGGTCTCAATCTGTGGAAACAGTTTGTAGATGCCAGATGTCATATAGATGGGTTATGGTAACCTCTTAAAGAGTCATGAGAAATTTCCATGAGCTTGAAGAAAGACAGACAAGGGCTGTCTGCTGACTAAAAGAGCTATTCAGGGGGTCTTTGTGTGTGTGTGTGTGTGTGTATTTAATCTTCCCCAAGATCTTATTGTGCTGTTATCTCTGAACTCCAGACATCTGTGACACGTAGCAGACCTTCTCTGCAGCTTTCTATGTGTTACTATTCACACAGATAGAAAACGACACAAAATTAAGAATATTTTTCTGGCATCAAATTACACATCCCTAATCACATAAACAGTAAATACTGAGAATGTGTAGATTTATGTAAGTTCAGAAACGTACATTTGTTCTTGATTTAAAAAAATGTATTATTCAGCATTAATCTACTCAGTAAAAGTATCACTAAAAGCTACTAAATAATCACATAGATCAAGTTTTTCGCAGACTTATTTTCTTCTGAGAATGTAATCCGTCCATCGATATTTCGTTGGTTTTAATATTTCAGCAGAAAGCAGAAATAAACAGTGACCCTGGATTTTTAAATTCAGAACTCCTCACCAAACACGCCTGAAGACTCGTCACCACCCAAACAGCCTCACTGTACAAGGGCATTATTTGAACACAATTTATTAATGTTCTCTTATACAAACAAGTAAAAAAAAAAAAGAAAGAAGAAGAGTCTAGACACGGCCCCAGAGGAAATGATCATGCACTGAAGTAATATGAGGTGAGATCACGTCTTTATACTGTAAAAGACAGCACCACTGGTTCCCACATCCCTGCATGAAGTACGGCATGTACTTTACAACATGACTCGCTTTTATTACCATTTAAATATCGTAATAGTATATACACATAGTATGTATATAAGCCCACAGCAAGACAGTGAGAGATTAGCAAATTGTGAATATTTCCATCTGTCCATCTTAAAATTCTTGAAGAAAGCATAAATGACCCAGATCATTGTACATGTGCCCAAATTGTTTTGTATTTAAATGGTTATAACCCATTACTGTACTGTAATAAAATTAAAGGGTTAGGGTTAATGTTCCATGCCAATATTTTCTTATCAGTGTGAAAAACTGTTGTCAATTTCAACAACTCTATATAGCCCACACTTGGCTATAAGGCTTTTTGTCAATATTTGCACAATAAGTCAGTGAGTTGACCTTGAAGACCTTGGTGGATGTAAGCCAGATTTTAATGGATTGTTAACATGACCCCCACTCTACACCTCTACTAAGTTTTATCAGAATTGTTTCAAAACAGTTTGAGCTATGGTGTTTACAGATAGAATGACACTATCAAAATCCTACCTACCTCCTTGGCGCAGGGAATAAATAAATATTTGGAAAGCAGTAAGGAATTCAAGGATTCAGCAGAGACTGAAGGATGTATATGATGAGGCAAAGCTTTCCCTAATCTGTAATATTTATCTTTGAAACTCCAAACATCTGGAAGCCTTTCCAAAGACTCACGGAGCAGTTAATCAACCCAGTACAAACCGATCATTCTAGATTTTTAATTGCATGAATGTTTACTTTTGATAACTTTATTTGGAGCCACATCTCTCTTGCTTGCTTCTGTATTTCTGTGCATGTGTCTGTGTACCAGCAGAGCCATGTGCTTCTGTATCTTGAGGGCTCAGTGCTGCAGGCAGTTGGAGAGTTGGCCTTCATTCAGTCCTCACGGGGGTGTGGTGGTAGTGGTGGTAGTGTGCAGAAGAGAGGCTATTAGATGCCAAATGAACAATAATTTTCTGTAGCCTGGATGCAGCCCCAGTAAACGGCTAGTTTCTTTTTTTTAACCCATGTTTTTTCCACTAATGATGTGCGGTTAGCCAGCAAATTTGAGCAAAAAATACACGAGTGACTGAGTCATGCAGCTGAATGACTGCTGATTTTTGAAATTAATTTTGGTTTCAAAAGAATTTGTTAGTTTATTTTGTGTTTTGTCCAAGTCTAATAAAGGAATGCCTTCTTTTTTCTTTTTAAAGTTACCCTTTGTTGTTTTGTTTAAATATTTATGTTGCATTGTTATATTTTAACGTCATCCTCTGCAGACTTTCACATCTGTGTCCACCTGGAAAAGCTAATTGCCATGCTAATTGTGCTTTTTGAATGCCACCACTGTTGTTTATTCATCCTTAGAGCTTCTGGTGGTATTTAAACATAATGCCTTTGTATTTTCTCACCACGGTGACCTTTCTTCACAAACCGGGTCTGAAGCAACCAAAGTAATCTTAAGGGGTTGCTGAGTTTTGCCAGTAGGTTGATGAACTTGACTTTCAACAAATTTTTTAATGAGTTATGCTTTTATTTATTTTTTTTAGTTTAGTCAAACGTTCTATTAAGATATCCTTGGGGTCTACTAATACTCCATTCATTGTTCTCCAAATCGTCTCCTGTTATTTAAAAGCAAAACAAAAAAAGCTTACTGAAGATGTTGTTCAAGTTAGTTTCCAATATAGACAAAAAGAGACCGAATGAACTCAGAAGGTATTAAAAGTTTTTATTTAATGTACTGAAGTCTTGCCTTGCATGTTTGATCTGAACAAATGATGTTGCACGCAAGTTAAACTCTTTTTGTTTTTATTTTATTTTAATAAGATTTCTCTCAGCAACAGCAGATATGTAGCAAGCATTCTCGCTAGCTATAGTTGAATGGAAGATCATCGTTTTGTGGTGGGAAACTGTCAGTATTAGCTAAAATACAAAACTCGCGTCAGAACTTCAGTAAATAATGGCAAATGGACTGCATTTATATAGCTGGTTTATAGTACTTCCTGATCTACAGTCCCCCAAAGTGCTTGTTTGACTTTTCTTTCTGCCTGTATTAGCTCTTTATGACTCACTTGTTTTATCTTAACTTTGAGATTGTTTTACTGTACAAAATGGTTCAGTCATCTTAGGTTTTCCTGCCATTACAGATCTTAGCTTTGGCCTCAAAATGAAACACATTTTATTATCAGAACAGTCCTTATTGTTTTGATGGGGTGAGGTGACCTGTGACTGAAGGCTTCAACAGAGTGGATGCCCAGGGCACCCATCATCCCCTCTCCCCTCCTCTGCTGTCAGTCTGTGAGGCAGGAAACACTTCCTGCCCTTTCGTCACCATGAAGGCATTTAAGTGTGAGACTCACTCAAACGTGAAACTAAAGTGAAAGTTCTCTCCAGTTGAACAAAGTGAGCACGAAAAGTGCAGAATATGAAGTCTGCTGGAAAAAAAAATTGCTTTGGTTTAATTGAATCACTCAGGATGGCGTATATGTACATGCCGAATTATCTGTTTCCTGTGGAGGCTTCACATTCCTGCTTTTAAGAGGAAGAGAGGCTGAGGGAGTGACAGATGGCATGTTAAAGTCATTTGAAAATGATGGCCAGGCACTGAATGAAGGCGTGAAGCAAGGACTGAAAACAACATTATTTGGACACCAGAAGAGTCTAATGTGGAGGGAATAACTAAAAGGGCCTCCTGAGTCTCTGCTGCTGTACTCATGGCGTTCTGTATTTGTCCTTTTAGTTGAGAACGAGAGCCACTGCGACTTTGTAAAGCTCAGAGAGATGCTGATCAGAGTCAACATGGAGGATCTGAGGGAGCAGACACATGCCCGCCATTATGAGCTGTACCGGCGCTGCAAGCTCGAGGAGATGGGTTTCAAAGATACAGATCCTGACAGCGAGCCATTCAGGTAGATGGTGGACACACCCAGTGCAACACAGACAATGCGTTTATTGAAAGGCTCACACAGTCAACCAACTGTCAACAGCAATGAAAGGAAACGATTATCTTTTGAAGACTGTGCCTAATCTTTCTTTGTTTCTGTTCTCTGTCCTGGCTTTACTGCTCTGCAGCCTTCAGGAGACGTATGAGGCTAAGAGGAAAGAGTTCTTGGGGGATCTGCAGCGCAAAGAGGAAGAAATGCGGCAAATGTTTGTCAACAAAGTAAAAGAGACGGAAGCAGAACTTAAAGACAAGGAGAGAGAGGTCAGTCTGGAAAAGCCGAGCTGTCGTTTATTTGATAGTCAATTGCACCTGACATGTCCACACATCAACTTCAGGTGCTTTTTTGTCAGAAGATCAGAAATATTGTGCACACAGTTTTGCATGGCATCTGTAAAACCTGTTGAGTTCAGCACATTTTAAGATATGACAAAGTGTCTGCACATGTGAATGACCGACTCTGTTTGTATTGGTTTATCCTAATCACTCATATCTGACACCACTGTGAGAAAGTACCAAGACCCTCATCACACGATTTCCCTACAGTGAGGCTCAAAGTTATGACTCAGTGTCAGTTTAGGAAGCTGTGACTACACAGAAAGAAATGCACAGATCAAACACTTTAAATTATTGTTTGTAACTTGACTGTATGTCTGATCTAAGAAAGTTTGTCTTGGCATTTTTAAATTTTGTGCAGTTTCTACAGTTTACCACCAACTTTCTCAGTGTTGGAAAGAGATGAGTTTTCAGCTGCCATCATAGTATTACGATTGAAATCTACAATAGTGCATTATTTCCTTGTTGTACTTGAGGAGTGCATAAAATGTTGCTAAGGGCTCCCAGTAACCATAAAAGCCACACTTTAGGTCTTTAACACCTGCATTTAATAGTTTCTATTTTGTTTGAGTGTCTACTTGTCAACTATACAGGGCCCTCAAAAACACTTTGAGCAGCTCCGCAGTGCATCCAGTGTTATACATACCAAAGTGTTGCACACTGCAATAGCAGATGATGGTGTGTTGTCGATCACAAGGGAAGCAGTGTATGACTAAACAGGGGGATGCCCTGTTTTTCACTGCACTTCATAATATGGTTATTTAACCTGCTCTTAGTAATATAACCATGCAAGACAAAATTATATACACTGAAAAAATATAGGAAAAGCCAATGTTCAGTTCAGTTTGAGTATAAAAATATTAGTCAGACAAACTCTTCCTAAACTGCCCTTTCTTCTAAAGTTTCGTCTCTCTTGTCCTCATCCCATTTGTCCGTCTCCACACTCGTCTTCTCCCCCTCAGTTGCACGAAAAGTTCGAGCAGCTGAAACGGATGCACCAGGAGGAGAAGAAGAAGGTGGAGGATAAGCGAGGATACCTGGAGGAGGAGATGAACGCCTTTAACAAGAGGAAGGCGGCAGCCGAGACACTGTCCTTATCTCAACCCGTCAAGAAAGACAAGGACAAGAAAAAGTAAGGCAGTCCCTCTAAGTCACTCAATCGTGTCATTCTTCTCTCAGTATCAGGAAGCTGCTTCTTTTTTAAACCCTACTCCTTTCTTTAAGTAATCCTCTTGCCTTTCACTGTGTGCCTTCAGAACCTGAAATGATTTCCCCGCTGCTCTTGTCTCTTCTTGTTTTGCTGAGTAACACTGATACACGAGGTTAGCATTCTGCTAATTCCCTTGGATTTATGGAGCCTTGAATAGAGCGTGTTTTGCTGCTTTAGACCTGTTGTCGACCTGTCTCCAATACACAAGCATTTCAACCATTATAAAGGCCTGGCATGCGTTAAGGAAACTTCCTCTCCTTTTTGTCCTGCCCAAGCTTAACATTTCCTGTGTTTTCACTCTTTCCTTTCGCCTCGCTCTAATTATTCAGGATACTCAGTCAGGAGGTAGTGAAAACCTCAGAAAGGGCAAAACTGATGTTTCAATAGGGGTGTGCTCATCGTTGTTAAATCTTCCACTTTATACCTGATGCTTTCTTTTTAAGTACGGTATTGCACTGACATGCATAGCGATCTATAGCTCACCCATCACAGCAGGGATCAAGGTGCTGCGGTTGTTTCAAAGCCCAGTCGGCATTGTTTTGAAATTCCTTCGTTTAAAGCTGCATTCTAGGAGCCTTCAGCTTGTTTTGTCTTTAGACCAACTTGTTCACATACTGTTGATAAGAGGCTGCTTTTTTCTGGTTTAGTCTTGGTCAAGTACAACTTGACTGTTGAAGCTATAAAATGAGTTTGATCTTAGACCAACATTTTTGCTCAACCTCCATAAAACTCATGTAGTAAAACAGAAGTTTACCTTGAAGTTTCTTGAAGCTGATAACGTTTTGAAATCCTTATTAGGAGCTACAAAATGCAAGTTCAGTACTTGGATTCAACTTTTATCTGCTCAGTTTTTCATGAAATGACCTGGTCACGATCAGTGTTGGTCAAGTTACTTGAAAAAAGTAACTTCTCCAAAAAAGTAATCCCGTTACTTTACTGATTACTTATTTTCAAAAGTAATTAATTACTTAGTTACTTAGTTACTTTTTAAAAACACGATTTACAACCTGAAGAGGTGATAAAGCGATAGATCTTTCAGCCCAATTCTACTTTTTCTGCATAATCCATCATACAAAATGTAATCAAATGGAAAAGTCTCTTTTTTTAACTTGTTTTATCAGTTTTAATCTTTTAACTTTATGCATCAAGCAAAAATTTAATTATATGCAACATTCTCTGAGTTGAATAAATTAGTTTAACATTTAAACCTATTTTTTACACATTCCAGCACACAAAATAAAATATTTTTTGTGTTTACACTCACTCTTTCAAATAGATGCAAGTAAAACACAGCAGAAAATAAATAAAGTCAAAGACTAGCGGTCCTGTTGCTCTATTTTCACCTGTAAAGCAGGAGTAGGGTAGGCGGAGGTTTACCCTGGTGCAGGTGTGCCGCGGTCAGTTGAAGAATCCGCGAGTTTCTCTGTGAGTTTCCCATTACGTCGTTGTGCACTCGGTGCTTGCTCAGAAGTTTAGGGGGTTTTTTCGCTGTAAAAAGAAGTTTTCTTCCCACGCACGATGGACGCTAATGTTTTTGTCACTTTTTATGGAATCAAACTCAAAGTAAGGTCAGTACTTCCACGCTTTAAACGCTGCACGCTCATACTCTCTCCCACAATCGATATATGCCACGAACGTCGCACTCGCTTACGTCACTGTCATGAGACATTCTCGCAAAAAATCACGGTTTTAGTAACGCAGCATTCCTACCGGAAAGTAACGGTAATCTAATTACCGATTTTGCAATAGTAATCCCTTACTTTACTCGTTACTTGAAAAAAGTAATCAGATTACAGTAACGCGTTACAAGTAACGCGTTACTGCCCATCTCTGGTCACGAACCTTCTACCTGCCAGTCACTTGTCCTGTGAATATGGGGCACATATATCAACAAATAGCAGCAATTCCTGCACATTCATTCAGGATTTTGAGTTAAAGCTGAAAGTCTGCACTGTTATCTCATATTGATGATTTCAAGGCCATTTCAGACAGTCAAACGTGTACAATGTTCAGGTTTCACTTTACTTCAGTCTGTCGTGTAGCTCCTTTTCAGTTCTTTATCTGTGTTTTGTTTTGTTGGCTGGCGGTCCCTTACACACTGTATCACAATCAGAGCTGGCTTTGAGTGAAGCTTGTGGCCGTCTGAGTGGTTAAAAAGCATCTCTGTGTGTATGCCAAGCTTTGGTCATAGGTGAACGGCAGTGAAGTCTTCATGGTCATTCCCACCAAGTTGACCAGGCATATGGCTCCATCTTGTGGCCGCTCACGTGCATTACTCTTGTTCCTGTTGCAGATCTTCCATTTTGTGCGTTTCCGAACATCATTTTTGGCCGTTTCACTCAGGACTGGTGTTCGAAGTAATCATCATACAGAGTGTAGTTTAAAAGGTTCACACCTCATTCACCAGCACACGCGCTACGATTTTATCTGAGCTTCCTAACTTCTTTGCTTCAGTGCTGCTTCTCTGATCCCTCTCTTTTATTTCACTTATTATTTCAGTAAAGTCGCTGTTTGTTCATTCATTCGATTTATTTTGTTTATTGTTTGTCGTTGTTTTTCAGTTAATTTTTGGGCGCTGTATACCCTTCCTCACGCGGCCATGGATTTGTCCTCCATCACCATAGCAGCGACAACATCTGTTTTTTGTTGGTTTGTTTGTTTTCGTTTGTTTGTTCCGACATTCCATCTTGATATTGTGCACACGGACCAAAGACACTGAGGATGATGATGATGATGATGATGGTGAAGCCACAGGGAAGAAAAGAGTGAAAGATGGTGAGAGATGATGAGCAAAAATATTCACGTTCCATCAGAGGCCATCTCATTTATTCAGGATCTTTGTTTGTTTGTTTTGCTTCCCCCCCCCCCCTTTGGACACTTTTTAAAATAAATATGTATGTATATGCGTTTTGTTTTGCTTAATTGTGATTTAAATATTATGTTGTTTTCTTTTTGTTTCTTCATTAACTATCCACACAAGAAATAAGAGCTTAAAACCATTCGAACCCTTGACTGTTTGGTACTACAACGTAACACCTGGGCAACATTTTTGAAACTCTTCAGCAAGTATTACAAAAATAATAAAAGAAGATATCAGTAAAGTTTTTTGTCTTTAGATACATGATCTTTCTGAAATATTGCCCAGATAAAATGTGTCGGTTAAACTTGGTTAAAGTTAAAGTCGGTTAAAGTTGTTTTTTTTTTTGTTTTTTTTTAAATAAATTAAGCCCAAATAATATACTTAAATAGCAATAACTTAGTACCTGTGTACTGCATATTGCATACACATAGGTGCTGACAACCTAAACCTAATAATCTTAAGTGTTTTTTTTAAAGAAATGTATGCAATATTCTGGTGCTGTTTCAGTTTAACTCATTAAATGTATGTGAATATTTTCTAGAGCTTACCAAGCTTAATATGCAAAATGTACTAGTTTTTAAATCTGATATTGTTATAAGAAGCACATATGATTGTGTACATTGTCCGTAAGTGATTTAACTTTATTGTAAACGGTGAGTTGATCGTCTCGATGTGACTGTTATGACAGTGGACGCAAACACAAAGCCAGTATATCGACGTAAACCCAGGATTCAGGAAACTATTCAGCTTGATGTAGACGCGTTTACACTCAGATGTAGAAGAGAGCAGCTGTATTTACTGTGTGTCTTTTGGAAATAAATGCAACCCCCCCACCCCACACCCTTCCACTCCTGACTTTGATGCGTCTCTGCCATGATTTGTTTGTCTATATTTACCCAGCGTGGAGCTGAAAGTGAAGCACAGGCAAGTGAAGACTCTCATTCCCTCAGGTGCGCATTAAGACAACACACAGAGGCTGACGGCCCCTCGCTGTAACCAAACAGCTGTCAGCTTGAGGCAGCGTTTCCTGTGTAGCGATCTCTAACTGAAGAACAAAGTGCTGTGTGCTCGGCACACAATCCTCCCTGCTTTCACCATCGCTGCTCACCTCTGTTGGGTGTGGCTGTGTGTTTTTTCAAAGGAGTGAGAGGTGGAAAGGTGTGTCCTCCCTTCACTTTGCATTTCAGCTTTTTCATCATTCCAGTATGAAAATATAAACTATGGTAACTGGGAACAGAGTGGCTTGAATTGACCCAATTCCTGTCCAGGACTATCTAAATGGAAGAAAAAAATGACAAACTATTAAAGTAAACTCACCCTACTAAACCCGTACGACCTGACGCCGGCCACATCCTACCCAGTTCCTTCCCCACTTCAGTTTAAGTTCTTTCATTGTTTAGAATTTCTCCAGATTTCTTTTCTGGACACTCCATCGGTAACTTCTTCGCCAAAGGGATCCCTGACCACCCGATTGATGTCATGCGTCATAAAAGGTGGATCTTCATCAACCTCAGTCATCAGTGCTGCTTTCTGTGAGCGTCTGCCTGGGCCACCAACTGGGCTCATAAAAGTGAGCGGGATCTTTGTTCACTCCGTCCACCATTCTCTTTCAATAAATAACATTTTCTAATTGAATGCAACCTAATTTACAGAGGTGCTTGCTCGTATTGAATATGACCAAAATATCAGATAGATGAGGTATATAGTATTTTTACTGGACAAAACAGTCACTTTGTGTGTTTTGTTTTGTTTTTTTCTATGCTAGACTGTGATGTCAGTGAAGGCAGAAATCCTAATATGGTCATGTCATGAATACAGATCTGGCTATGAGCCCAGGGGCATCCCCCTTTTTCCTGTTACCAGTGTTAACTAGCTGCTGTATGATATAACAGGTACAGGTATAAGTGCATTTCTTTTCTAAATTTATATAACATGTATATAAATGCTATATTTATTATCAATGAAAAACTACACAGACTATAATAATCTGTGAGATATTTTATTGGGTAATTGAGACTGTTTTCCATTTACTGTGAAGGATCTGCCAGCATTGGTATTATTCTGTCTACCACCTGCAGAGTTCACTGGACCTCATTCAGCCCTACAATATGTTCAGAGCTCTCTCTGTGCTGTAGTACACCAACACTGCCAACAAAGCTGCCTGCTAATCACCCTGAGAGCCTCCATGTACATACTTTGACTGAGACACAACATCAAAGCCAGTGACAGATAAGTGATAGCTGCTGAGATGCATGACGTATTTCAGGGGTTTGACTAGATAAGTTTTTTTTTAACCTACTTACGACTGATTGTGAGCTCAGATTTTGTGGATGGACAAACTACAAGCAAACTCCCTTGCGCACAGAGATTTCTCCAGATTCTCTAAATCCTTTGATAATATGTACTGTAGGCGATGAAATATTTGCAATTTTATGTTGAGGAACATTATTCCACAGTTTGTAGATGCAGTTATATTAGCTATAAAATGTTTCACCACCTATTTCTTTTTAGTGTCACTGACTTTTCCGATTTTTTGTTGACCCCCCCCCATCCCAACTACTTGATCCTCGTATGCAGTAATTGACAAAATCTCTAAATATCAAGCAAAAATTGAGTAAAAACCAAAAACATTCAAAATATCAGGAAATGAATTTTTATTTGTTGAAATCATAGCTTTATTTCTATGGTAGACAATAAGATATAGCTGCCTCAGTATCTGAAGGAATATGTGTTGCTTGGTTCAGATAGACTTGATGAATCAAAGCAGGCTTTACAAATGAGAAAATAACCTGTTCACATTAGAAGTCATGTTACCGAGACTGAAGACAATTTGAGCCACCTAAACAAAAATAAATATATAAAATCAAAGATCAGTCTCTCCAGCATTGGTAGAGCGGTGGAGGTAAAGTTCCTCAAGAGACGCTGCGTTCCCATCCATCAGCCTTCATCAGTTTACACATCAGAGGAAAGAATAATCCCATAGGTCAACCTCAGATTATCATACAGTACATAATTTAAAAAATATTGCTAATTTATCACTGATGCTGCATCAATCAGATAATCTCATGCCGTCAAAAATCACCATTGTTTTATTATTCTGCTCTAGTGTTGAATCAATCTCCCAAAGGTACTCAGATATGATATGTAACAGCTGCATAATTTAAACCAACTCAGGCTGCAACTTAATTTAATAAAAACATTTGCATAATTAAGTCATGAAATAAAGCTTTTAAGTAAAAATGTAACTTTTCTAAATAAAAGGGTAAATAAACATTTAACAAAATTGGAAAACTTTAGTAGAGTTAAGATTAAAATAATAAAGAGGTTAAAAATATATAATTATTTGTATAAAAAAGAAAAAAAGCTTTTTTTAATATCAAAGTGCTATGTGGCTCGGGAGGGAGGGCACCGTCAAACTTGGAAAAGAAGCAAATAAACAGGCCTTAAAAAAAACAAAACAAAAAAACAAAAAACCACAACCCCAAAACAAACACCCCCCCAAAAAATCTGGAGTTGATGTGAACCAAAAGAAGGTTGTAAAGTAAGGGGAAGAAGGCCTTTACAGGTAGAACAGTAACTTTGCACTAAAGAGAAACATTCAAATCTAATTTTGGTAACGCAAGTGATTCCCCACAGCTTCAGCTCAGCTGCCAAGAACAAGCCACAAGATCAGAATAAGACCCCCCAAAAAAATCCTGACACCTTCAGAGTCAATGAGGACAAGTGCAAAGAAGAAACTAAAATAATACTAAATTTTACATTAGCCAAATCTTTTAGGAAAAACAAAATCTTGAAATGTTATGGTTAGCGAGGAGCATCTGGGTCCCACAATGTCCTTGTAGACGAAAGGTGGACGGTGTGAATAAAATGTCCTAGTTGACAGCAGGGTGCAGTGGGGGGCACGACGAGATGTCCTCCTGCTCAAACGAATCATCGCGATTGCTCCCCTCTGCCCCGGGAGTCGCTTCCTCGTTATAGAGATTTCTGAATCCGTCGTAATACTCGTCCGAGTCCCCCTGCTGTCCATCGCCCCGGTCCCTCCCGGACTCTCGTAAGTGCCGCGTGGGGCTTTGGGCTCGCTCTTCCTCCTGGATCTGAGTGCTGTTGAAAATGTAGACTGCGTTGGTTGTCAGGGAGAACTCCAGGCTGTGCAGGTACTCGTCCACCACCTCTTTGCAATGGATGAACTCCGCACTGTCAACCTGGGAGATGGGAACAAGAAGAAGAAGCATGATAATGTGTGTGAGATGAACAAGAAAAAGAAGAGACAAGCATGATGTAAATGATGGCCTACAGACTATATTGTTGATTCTACTTTAGTCTATTATACTTCAGATGGTCCCACTGCCAAAGTAGGAAAGTCTTTCTTGTGACTTTGGTGTGTTAGTGTGCTTTTAAATGGAAATTGCAACAGAACACAAACAATGAAGACACATAGTGTTTAAACAACATTTTGTTAGTTACTTCCTGTACAGGCTTGTTGCCAGGGTTACTGCTAATAAGTTACTTTTCTAATTAAAGATTTGACATGGCAGCGAATAAGAGTTCAATCCAATACTCTAGGACAGCGGTCCCCAACCAACCCCCGGGCCTCGGACTGGTACCGGTCCGTGAGTCGTTTGGTATCGGGCCGCGAGAGTTGAGGCTTAGGTGTGAAATGTATGGTTTTCAGAGTTTTTAGCGTTATTCTGTTATCGTTTTTATCGTTAACTTTGTTTTCCTGGGTCTTTTCACTTGTGTTATGAATAAATCTTTTTTCGGTACCGGTACTAGTTTTATTTTGTTGTATTTATCCACGACACCTTAAAGGCCGGTCCGTGAAAATATTGTTGGGCATAAACCGGTCCGTGGCACAAAAAAGGTTGGGGACCGCTGCTCTAGGATTTAAAGCATCTCGAGGCTAAGCTTTTTGTGAATTGGTGGTATACAAATAGAAATACCTGACGTGCAACAGTTTCTACAATCAAATGTTTGTCATTATGGCTGTGTCCTATGGCCTCAGCTTTATTTCTTACGCATAGATATGAGAAGCTGAGAGCACAGTGGACATCAGTGACTGACATGACATTGATTCGATCAGGGAAAAAAACAAAACAAAAACAGGGTTGCAAAGCAGCTTGCAGATTTACAGCTATGGGCAAGCTTTTGGGATTTTTCCAGTTGGATTTTGAGAGACTGCTTTGCTACGACTCATGGAGTGCCTGGACTGAAAGTGCTAGATTTTCAACATATATTACATTTCTCTGCATGAGTTCAACAAACCGACCAATACTGTCCAAGTTTTTGCCCATGTTTTCCATTATCACGTTTGCGGTAAAATCTACTTGAGCTAAAAATCAACCACTAATTGCAGAATACATGAAACTGTTGGTTGGGCTGTAGTATGTGTTAATCCCTGAATATCTTGAGTTAAGATGTTTAACGTGACCAGAGAAAGTAGCAGGCGCTTTTTCTTACTTGTGCTTTCTTCAGCAGATCTGTTAACATGGAGAACCAGTCGGGTGTGAGTGCCTCCAGCTCCAAAGTGATGATGGCCAAAGCCAATGTGGAGCCCTTGAACTGCCAAAGCTGGTGGCAAGCCATACAGTGTTGCACCTGCCTGGTCCACAACGCCACCTGGAGGCCGGGAGGTCTCTTCTGATTCCCCAGCCCAACGGGGGGGACACCGGGGTCCGTTGCAGGGTACCAGCCGACACCGGATCCGAGACCGATGGACGGAATGAGGTGGGGGTGGCTGGAGACAAGCATGGCGTGGAACTAGGATGGACCAACGGGGTGGGGGGGAAAGAAAATAGAGACCAAAATGTTACCATAACGATGTCATTGTTATCTCATCGTCTGTCCACCCATTGCCCACTCCTAACCTGCTAGATTTATATCAAGTATACCAGTGCATTTAACTGCACATTGTTCATCCCTTTTACACAAATTTCTCACCAACAAAGACGTGATCAATCTGCCGATTGATCATCCACTCTTCAAAGGTGAGTGTAGAGGTCCAAACCTGAAGCTCTAGCAGTGCAGGTTTTGCTAATGAAGCCCGCCAAACCCCCCCTCCTCTTTGTCCGACTGCTTATTGTAATCTTGTTTGTATCGTATTGTACGTGCAGTGCTTTTCTGTGTTACCGTTTGTGGGAGGTAACTGACAAACCTGAGTTGGGGCTCAGTGGAAAAAGAAGGTGGTTTCAGTTTTTCCAAATAGCAACATAAACTAATTAATCTGCTTCACTAAAACCAGTGAGTACAGGCTGAATAAGCTGGCTCAGTCTTTTGGTTTAGATGAACATCCTGAGAATCAAAAAAAAAAAAAAGGAATGCATTCATCCAGCTTTTGTTTCAAACCCCGTCATTCATTTAGTCACATAGCGTTTGGGTCATCTGCTTTATTTCGTCTTTTACGCCGTAGCAAATATAAGCCATGGGATTTAAAGAAAGTGGGATGTTCCTGGAGCTGCAGATTCAGCGGTGTGGTGCTAAAGTCAATATAATTTCTTGAGTCCCCCCCTCACCACTACACTTCTTTCTGGAGTCCTTTTCAGGGTAATGTAGCAGTAAAGATTGTTTTTAGCATCACACAGCTGATAGTGCTTCTCCAGGAGTTTCACATGGATGTTGAACGACGAGAGGTAACACGAAGAAAACTCTGTAAATCCTCTTATTTATTCATATCAAAGTGTCATGGTGGAGCGTCTGTGACAAATTAATCGATAGAGTCTATTGTTAGCCGTTTTGTAGACAACGGTAGAATACAGTTTTATTTAGTGAAGGGAAACTTCTTCAGGGCCGGGGGAATGTAATTGTGACATACTTAAAAGTATAGTTAAAGTATTTATTTGAATAGTACAAAGAGAAAATGTCTTTATTTTATTATAGTTTTTATTAATACATCATGTCTTTATTTTAAAAGTCTTGGATTTTGTAATACCTGAAAAGTCGAGCGCTAGGACAATAATAGAGCCACAATAAGAACTGCACTCGGTAAACCTGTGACATAAATATCAGCCTGGAGGGGAAGTGCCATTTTTTTTTCCCTTGTAAGTTTAGTGGGGATTCAGCCTGAATGTGCCAAGCTGCTTTTTGAGGGGGGGACAGTTTATGGTTGGTGGCTTTAAGAAGCAGTCCTACACTGCTCTCAGAATCACAACGATGTTATTTATACATTTGTTGGGAATGTTGGTGGTCGTTGAGGTGTGGGTTGAGACAGAATCCATGAGAAGACAAAAATAAAAATATTTAACTTTTCTAAAAAGTCAGATGCATTTGAAAGTGTGCATCACGAGTCGTAGGTAAAACTCGTAAAGCATGTGGCTGAATTCAGTTTAACAATTTGGCAAGGCTGTATTCATAAAGCTTCCAGCTTCTGGCCTACAATCTGCTTTATTTCTATCACATGGATAAAGATTTTTCTTTAGAGCACCTTCACAGGCGAGACGTTTACCTCAGTCCCGTGAATTTTTGCTCTTTGACTTTCACTTAAAAGCATTATGAATACAGCCCGAGGCCCAACTGCACGAGGGGGTTCCAAATAATGTGTGTGTGTGTGTGTGTTTGTTGACAGTTCAGTGAGCGGTTACCTCCTCAGGCAATGACTTGGGAAGATTTAACAAGTAGTGCCACAGATCCAAGCCGTAAACACAACACGGAGCTTTTGAGCGGTTACCCCAGATATAATTTTAGAGATCCTTGATCTTTATACCCTCCTGGCCGCTCATCTTTTAGGTCTCCACAGCGAGGCTGCAGGGTTAGTCAGAAGTGCCTTGGCCTGATATGCAACGTATGTTACTTTGCTTGCAGCTTGCACATGCAGCCTTCTGTGTTAGAGAAGCCTCATAACGCTTTACTTATTGCTTAAAAATCACAAAAACTTGATTTTGTCCACTATGGAGATCTGCAAGTCAAATCTTTAGATCACAAAGTGGCACTAAAGCTTTATTTTAATGTCAAGTTTAATTCTTTCATCTGTTTACTCTGCAATGGACAAATTTAATAGTCTATGAATCACTAAATGTCATCTTTGCCAATGAATTAGAAGGAAAGTGAGAAAAAAAAGAAGTCTGGATTAAATCTTTGGAGGATTTATTTAAAATCTGCATTTAAGAACCTGAAAAACAAATATTTGGAATTTTTGCTCATTAAAAATAAAGAAATCAAATCAGATTTCTAAAACAGTGGCATGAAGAAAAACACAATCCAGCTTTCCAGATATGCTTTTAGTGAAATCCAGGATTTCTTTATCAACTGAATGGAGTTTGTTATATTAATATATATAACTGTAGCCACATTGAGTCATATCAAATAAATGCACAATCACTACAAGGACCAATTCTTTTCTTTAGGGGGAGGTGAAGGTGTGAGGGTTTGTGAATGCCATCTTGAAGCAAACATGATGCAAGCATGACAGTTTTATGTGCGCTTTTGTACCACGTGTGTTTTTATGCAAGACCAGGAGCTGAATTCATGAAGCATTTTGAGTTCAGGTCCAGATTACAAAAAAGAAAGAAAAAAAAAAAAAAAAATTCTGTCTGCTTGTCAATCTGCTGAATTCTCTCTTACTATGTGAACGAAGTCGATGGGTGTTGCGGTGTACAAGTCCCAGTGCAGCTTGTCTAGAATGATCCTCTCCATGCGAAGAATCTCCGCTGTTGAAAAGTTGCATCCACTCTGCACAACCAGGCCTTTAACAGAGCCTATAACCTGTTAAACACACACAGACAAAAAGGGAAATTAATAAACAATGTTTTGAAAATGCACTGAAGTCGGAGGTGTTTATTTTTTTTATTTATTTCTATTTTTAAAAATCATTATTAGTGATCATGTGCAACAAACTTGTGATTTTGTCGCCTTTGCCTTGAAACGGCAATAAGTCGGAGTCAGTCTGCAATCAGTTTGCAACTGGTTGGCAACTACATGCAGTTTGTAATAACATTGCAATTAACTGATAAATCGGTGAA
>NW_024582756.1:475471-480079 GCF_018398535.1 Haplochromis burtoni
CGCAAGGAGGCTGCCCTCCAATTTTACTCTACTGTGACTGAGCCTTAAACTCTTGGTTTCCTTTTTGCATTGTAGCTTAAAGCTTGCCCTTACCTCATCTTCCTCGTTGATTTTGGCAGCCAGAACCAGTGAGGTAAAAGCGATGCATTTCAGGTATTTTGTTTGAGCCTATAAAACACAAAAGGATTTGTTTAGTTTGCCTCCATAAAGAAAGACCCGCGGAAATTAAATCAAACATCACAACTGATAACTTTTAAGTACATGATATGTTGCAACAGTAAAGATCTGCCTCGCTCTCACCTCTTTGTTCCTGCAGCACTGGATAAACTAACAGGGTGTGCATACAGAATATTAGCTGTGAAATGTGCGCAATGCAACTTTGAATTTTTGGTTGCATATGCAGTTTAATTTAGAACTACAGAATCTATTATTCTAAAGTGTAAACCTTAGTTACTGGGCAAATTAAGCTGTAAACCAAAACAAAAGCCGGACACCACCACTATCACGTGTTGTTGTCTACCTTCACAGTAGACAGCAGACGGTTGAGGACACACACTCCCAGTGCAAAGGTCTCTGGACAGAAACGAAACAGCCTGTTCATTTCTCCAAGCCAAAGGATCATTTCTTGGTGTTGGGATGAAGAGATGTCAGCGCCCTGAGCGGACAAAGGATAAAACAGATTAATGATTTACATGTGCAAAGAACTACATTTTAGATGAAAGAATATGCAACCTGGCGCGAACCAGAACCTGTAAGATTTTCTGCTGTGGTTATTGCTTTAAGAGGTACAATGACAGCAACATAAAACCAGATGACAGGCTGCCTTTCTATAATACCAGCTGAACTACTTTGAGATGAAGAGATTTATTGGTTCCTGTTATAAGAATGGCTCCTTTTACTGACCGAATCAAAATTGATTTTCCTGTTGGCATCATTCCATTTTTTATATCATAAAAAAGGTTTGAGCTGCCTATAAAATGTCTGTGCTTTATAAACATTAAAAAAAACACCTTTACTCAAGTTGAAAATGCAAAAATGACACCCTACATTTATGCATCCCCTAACAACTATGGGCTCACCTGGATGCATCCATTCTTGAAGACTGGTACCTTCCAGAGGCGAGCCTCTCGGACCAGAGCGGCCTCCAGCAGGCCGTCCAGCCGACGGCTCTCCGCGGCTCCTGGGTTCTTCATCACATCCACAGCACAGGCCAGGCTGCACCCAGGGCACACACACCTGATGGTGGGGGGGAGGGTTGGGTGAGACAAGAAGCTATCACATTCTTTTTCTTCTATTAATTTAATTAATAGAAGAAAAATGATAGCAGCTTAGTAAAGTTCAGGGAGATGAAACGTTTCGTAGAAACAGCAATTTGAGCACCTTCTTTAAATACAAACCAGTTTTGTGCAAAAATGTGATTTCCACGATCCACAGTAGAGATGAGTCAATCGATCCAAGTATCGACAGTAATGCTAGTATTGGTTTGATACTTGACCTTGTTTCAACCCCCCCAAGTTCAATATATTTCTCCTATTAATCAGAAAGGAGACATTTGTCTAAATGCCGCTATTTAATGCAGTATTTTCATAGGATATATAGGTTTTCCTAATAAAGACCTCAGCAGTGGGGTCACATTACATGTTTAATTACAACTATTAAATAACAAAATTTCCTGTTTTTCTGCTTCTACTTTAGAATTTGTTTTTGGTTTTTTTTTTAAATTGTTTCATAGTAAGAAAAAGAAAGTTTTATAATTAGAGGGAAGTCTGGGCAACAAGCTACCAGAGTTTAATCTGTAATTTTACACATTCATTTCTTACAGTTTAAACCCTGAGAGTCGTGCTTACAGATGGATTTCATTTGCTACAGGGGCATTTCTTCATCACGCAGAAAAACTGAGATGTACTTTTGAGATTGCCTACAGAAGGTTAAAGCATCAGTGTCGGTAACACTGGGCCTGCGCTCACTTGGTATTGGCTCGAAACCGAAATTTGCAGCGGCGGTTTTTAGTCTGCTTTGGTAAACAATCTGCTCTACTCAGAAAAAGAAGCGAAGCAGGAAATGAACTGCGCGCTCAAGTCTGCTCGACAACAATAACGCCATTTCCCCAGACTTCCACACTGCTGACAAAATGCAAATTCAAAATCATTTGAAAGTATGGACTCTGTTCTGATGTGCAGTACGTGCAGCACAACGCAGACGGGCTCCAGGCGGGATAATGCCCCGCAGCTGCTCCTGCAGCCTCTTGCACAGTTGCTGCTGCTGCAAACAAAAACATTTGTTCCCGTTAACCCTCCGCTTTAGCTCTCGCACAGTCTTACCTCTGCGATTTTAAAAGCCGAGTGTCTCTCCGACGGCAGGTGCATTTATACGGCTTTTAAATTAATCCATATCCATCGAAAGCATCCAGAAAACAAACAACAGAGGATGATGCTGTTCGTGAAGTCAATCTCGGAAGAAAAACCAGGTCGGAAAGAATACACGGAGATCCACCGCATTATATACGAAGAGCAGATAAAAATTTTAAAAAGTAAAAAAGGCGCCGAGTACCGAAAAAGCTGAGGGAGGCTGTAAAATGAGAGCAAAATTTAAAATAAAAAAAAGGTGGGAATCGAAAAAAAATCTGGGAGGATTTGAAGGCAGGCTGTGTTTTGAACGACTAGACTCCGCCCACTGGCGTGACGTAACGCCGCCTGATAAACGGAAATGTGTTAGTGGGTCAGACATACGGGACCCGTCACACAAAATGGGCGAGCGAGCTCTGGAAATGGAAGATTTGTGCTGTGTGCAGCAAGAAAGTGATGGTGTTTGCTGAAATATAAGGAGCTGCTCTCGGTTTATCCTGTGTGGGAATCATTCCTGCACAGAGGCAGAAGGATGAACAGCAGCTGCTCTTTCTACCTGAAAAATATTTCCATTTGCGCAGGGTATTTGAGTCCCATCCATCCCTCTTCTCACTGCTCGGATGCTAGATTCCTGGTCCTGTCCCTTTTCTTTCCCCTCCCCTCCAAAGTCCTTTGATACAGCTCATTCCCCACAGGGCTGTGAGATCCTGCAGCCGCACAACTCTGTGGCTGTGTCTGATTTTACAATTGGACCTTTTCAGTTTGATGAGGTGGTTCAGGGACCTGTTTAAGATGCCTCCTAGGTGAGGTGTTTCAGGCATGTCCTACTGAGGAAAGGCCTCAGGGAAGACCTCTCTCTTGGCAGACTGTGGGACACCTTGGTGTCCCCCCTCCTGGATGAGGTGGAGGAGGTGGCCAGCAAGATAAAGACAAGGAGGTCTCAGTGTGTGAAAATGGATAGATGGACCTTTTCAGGTAGATCTTTTGTATAGTTGTGGGATAGAAAGCACACGTGTAATATGTATGCCTGCAAGTAAGGGGAAATCTTTAGTTTGACAGTGGTGTGGCTGGAGATGAGTCTCAGGGCTGATTTGCAAGAGAAGGTTAGCAGTAAGATTAAAAGGGAAGGTTTATATTATGGTGGTGAGACCTGCTACGATGTATTGTTCGCCCACAACTGGTGCAAAACACTGCAGCTAGATTTTAATATGATGCAACCAACCAGAGCATGTCATCCCAATTTTAGCTTCCCTTGACTGTCTTCCAGTTCATTTACTAATCTATTAAAAAAAAAAAATTAATATGTCTTTAAGTCTCTTAGTGGTTGTGCCCCCTTTTATCTGTCTTAGATGGTGCACCCATATGTCTTGCCTTTTTGTCTCAGGTCAGACAGAGGTGCTGAATATGGAGCTGCCAGGCAGGAGGAAAAGAGGAAGACCATAGAGAAGTGGCGAGAAGGAGGAGGACACTAGCGATTGGGTGAGATGGTTGACCCCTAAAGAGAGCAGCCAGATGAAGAAGAAGAGTTTTGTTAACCTTTCTCTCACTGACATCAAAGTTCACCTGAACAACAAACATTAAGTTTAGTGTGCAGCAGTCTTGATGTGGTAATTTCTTTGTGTTAAGTTTTCTTTGGTAATACTCTGGGTAATGTACCGCTAAGACACTGTTTACCTTTAGGACTACTCCTGCATTCTTAATCTGTAAACCTGAAATCGAATCTGCCTGAAATTCTTTCCACAAGCCCGAAACCTGCAGTTCTCTGTAGCATTTAACATTTTGTGATGGCTGAAATGAATGTTAGTTCATGTACCACGGAGAGAAATGTGCATCTAGAATTTTAATTTCCCTCAATCACATTACTCTGGCGAACTAGCTACAGGTTTTATATCAGCTCTGTAGACATGCGTAGTCTTACTGTTTGCTTTGAAGTTGTGTGCATAGAGGCAACGTGTTGGGGGTGGTCAACAGGGGCCATTAGCGGAGTTTAACACTGTTTAATCTGGTGCTGTCTGAGCTTATAGTTGAGCTGTTTTAGCCTAATGGAGGAGAGTCTGAAATTGCGATCTTAAACATAAACCACTTCTACGAACAGCATTGGCAGCAGTATTAGCTTGCCTATCAAGTATTAGCTTGATAGGCATTGGACCACCATATAGTAGAGCTGAATTTGATCTCTCTGTATCAAAAACACAGAGCCCAGCCATCACTGGATTGTTTTTAAAGCCTATGCAACTTTTAATATACAAAAATACTATATATG
>NW_024582756.1:497847-547786 GCF_018398535.1 Haplochromis burtoni
GGGACTGAGGTTAATGAAAATCAGCTGAATGGTGAGACTGCTTGGAACACCTATGAGCTGGCCTCTGTCTCCCCCCAGTGGTGGAGGGAAAATGCAGCGATGTTTGATAGCTCAAGTTAATTTTATGTCAGCTGGCAGGAAGTAAGCCTATTTGCCTTTAGTGATTCCAGCAGCATTTCGATGGCCAGCTTCCATTTACCCTTCTCGTATCTGCACTATGAAAAGTCGATGAATAAGTGCAGAATACACAGTCTGGTCTATTTTACTGGAAGCATTAAATATTCGGCTTGAACTGCTTTACTGTACGCATGTGCACTATGGGAAGTGTTCTATAGATTAATAGTACAGTCAGACTTTGAAAACATTCTGCAGCAGAGCAAAATGTCAGATGTTAGCGTTTAAACATCATTAATGCACATTTTTCCTCTTGAAGATCTTATTTAACTAACGCCTCTTGTTTTTGTTGTGTCATATAACTTAAATTAAAGTGAAATGAACATATAAATGTTGAGATTATGGACTTATATGACATCAATATTTATAATAAGTCATAAAATATGTCATCAAAGGATTAACCGGGTCCATTTATGAGCAAACCATTAAACATGAGACTAACGTTGGTTAAAAAGCTAGTTAGCACCATCACCTCACCAAAAACAGGGTTTGAATCCACTGACTGACTGAGGCCTGTAATAGACTGAGGACCTGTCCAGAGTATACCCTGCCTCTCACCCCAGGTGGAAAAAAGTGGACGACATTATAACAAACAAATCAAATATTTTCTTGTTTAAGCCTCTCAAATGTGAAGATTTTATACTTTTATCACCTTTATGTCTCTGTAAATTTTATATGCTTTAACTTTGCTGTCCTACCAATAACACCTTGAGTTCTTGGCATTGAGATGGACTTCATATGGACCAAATGATCACCTCAGTCACTAGGTGGATAAAAACAATTTGTTTTTATTAATATGATTTCCATTCCTATCTTCCACAATCTCAGTATTACTTTTTCCTCTTTTTTTTTTACTTTACCTCACATTTATGTTTTATTTTCTTCACTCTTTATCACTGTGGTATATATAAAGGACTATTTTTCCACTATCTCATAGTATAAGGCCCTTACTATGCATGTGTGGCACTTTACTTATTTTAGAATACACTGTTTTTATTTTTTATCCTGCTGCTGTAAGACAATAGTTTCCCTTGTGGGATCAATAAAGCATGAAAAATCCTATTCCTTCAAGATTTATGAGTGCAATGAATAAAATAAAACATGACGTTGAAGACATAATGTCAGCAAACCAACAAGCCCAGGATGACAGCACTAGAAGGGGGTACTGTGAACCATGCTAGAAAGCTAACGTTCGCTGCTTATCACTAATCCCAAAGAACAGTTGAGGCCAGTGTGAAGGTAATTAGATTTGTAGGTACTGAACTTTAAATGTTAAGGGATTATAAAACGTTTTGCAATTCATTCTCAAGAGGAAATTTATGTCTTCACTTAAAGGCAAAAAAAAATCAGAGTACCACCAAGGTCAGTATAATTCAGCCTCTGGAGGCTCTGTCTGGGTCGTGCATTCATCAGTTTTTAAGAGATTTTACTTTGAAACAAAATATTGGCCTTAGTAACAACAGTCTGGTTATATACTTAAAACTCATGGTATGAAACTACTGCAGGATGAGATCTGATAATCAGTGATCAATTATTTTCTCATTATCAGCCGCTGTCTGATAACAGCTGTCATCTATGGGGACTTTTTTTGTACATTATGTCCAAAAAGGGAATTCCCAAAAATCTGGGCATGCCTATGTGAGCTGTAATGTGGAGGTGACGTTGCTCTAGAGGGGCCTCAAAAAGATCAGCCATCTCAGTTTGGCCCCAGCAGTGATCAAAGTCAGAGATCAGATGTGACTTTAGGCATATAATGTGCTCAGCCAAGTGCACAAAGCCTTCCTGACAGGACAGAGATGGCTCGGCGTTGACAATGATTTACGGTGTGGTGTGGAGCATTCTTCGCCTACGAGGGTAGACAGGAGACATAGGAGGTCTGCAGACGCACTGTAAATTCTTGTTAAACTGATCAGAGCAGACAGCACTCAAACATCACCGAAACATCAAGCTAAACATGTAGAGTCTCCTCTGCTTCCCACTTAAGATCCAAGAAGCTGAAGCCAGCGTACCCCTGAGGCTCTGTAAGTGTTTTCAACTCTTGTACAAGCACTCCGGCTTAACTCCCTTGTGATTTTACTATAGCACTGCATAATTACATACGTTCCGTTAAATAAAACTGTGTTAAAGGCAAAAAAAATATTTTACTGGGTTACTCAGATAGCCTAAGGTAAATACTGATGTGGTCTAGGGGAAAAAAATTGTCACTTGACAATTTGGGATTATTGGGTAAATCTAATCTATTTTATTTATTTATTTATGAAGTGAATCTATAGTCTGTTGCAAGAAACAGGAAAATAAGCACAGATATTTTTTAAAGTCCATCTAGAAATGATTTTCACATGCCCGAAAGAAATTATTGGCTCTTTTATATGCAGGCTGTTAAAAAAAAAAAAAGACACCTCCTTCCAGACAGGTCTTTAAAAAAAAGTACTAAAGTGCAAAAGTTCAAGCAGTCTGAAACTGTGAAATCAAGTGAGTGTCACAAGTTATGTGAAGTGATTAAAGCTCCATTGTTCACTTACTGAGCTGTGACCGATGAAGGGTAAAGGAAAGGAATTTTGCACAAAAGAAATTAAACTTCATTAGTTTGACATCGATTCCTGAATTTACATATTAACTTGGCTAATACAAGAAACAAACCTTTTGAAACAAACCTTGCAAAAAATCAGTCAGGCATCATGTTTTAGTAACTTAACAAGTGTTAAAAAGGAGTTCAAGCCCATATCAGCTGATAGTTTAGCTGATTCATATAGAGCCTATGATATTTACGCTGCTGTAGCCAGCCTATAGTTAGTATGCATTTGCAAGCCTCTTTGCAACCCTCCTCCATGCTTAAATCTGACCTATCTGTTCTTGCTGATGCATGCTCTTTTACCTTTCTCCAGTCTTATGTCCTCTATGAATTAATGTGAAACAATGCTGGAGGTCCAAGAAAGGAGATATGCTGCCAAACATAAATGACTGCATATAAAAAGAAAAACTGATTTTAAATATCATTTTCTACGTAGTGCAGAGGTTTATTTTGCTGCCTTGACCAGTTTTACATGCAAAACTATGATAAAACACAAAGTGTCCAATCAAGAGAAGCACTGAAAAAGAATGGTAGCTTTCAGATTCTAGGAAGTGAAGATAACTGGGTAAATAAAGAGAATTACACCATATGAGGGAGATATAAAAAAGTACTGATATGTGCATCCCCAGAATATATGTGTGCATAACCTCTAGATCTTTGCACAAACTCAAACTAGTCTCAGTTTAAACATTCAGAGAATGAGGACAAAAAAGATATATATAAGACAAACACCTGACTTGATACACTACATACTGTGTTCACTCTGCTAGTTACACTCTGTCAACATGCAGATATGCTGCTTGCTGTGACTGTTGTTTCTTATCAACATTCCTGTCTTGACCTTGGTTCAGACACATTAGTCAACTTTGAGACGACTGAGAGGAGAATACAAACACTTGCTGCCCGTGGTTTGTTGACTAGTGTAAGGTAAGGTTTGCCTGGTGTATAAATAGACAGAGAAGGTCTAACGCTTCATTTCTGAGGTTTTCCTGACAGGAACCACAAGCACAGAAGCAGTCAGGAAACTGAGACACAAATGTGTTCTCTCCTAGAGCCGTTGTGTTGTTTGATTTTCTCTAAATGTGAGTGTAATTTTACCTCATGTTTGAAATATTCCTTTTATGACTCTATCTTGGGAGAGTGTGCTTATGTGATGGAGGAGAAAACTGGCAGACCAACAAAAATATAAGTATATAAGAATAGCATGATTTTAGGGTTTAGTTTTAGTTTACTAAAACTTTACTTTAACTAGCTGGAGACACCAACAGACTAAATAAACAGAACAGGAAGGTTGACTCTGTAATTGACTGTTGGTTGGTGTTTGTAGTGATTTTTGGTAGTTGTCATTGGTAGTTGTAGTGGTTGGTTGTTGTAGTTGGTTGCTGGTTGTTTATTGTTAGTTGTTGTAGTTTATTATTGTTGGTTTCTGCTGTTCGTCAGTTGTTATTGGTGGTGATTGATGCCAGCTGTTGCTGTTGGTTGTTGGTATTGTATCATTATTCAACTGCTGAAATAAAAGAATTTGTGAAATAGGGGAGTTTGTATTTTCCATCAAATTGTATTGTAGTTGTATCTAAATGATTTAAACAGTTAGCTGTTAAAAATGTATTAAAGTTTCATTTGAAGATCAGTCTGAAGGCAGAAAGGCTGCTGATACAAGTGTTAAATAAAGATAACTGCAGCACAGCCTCTCACAGTACCATTAGTTATTGGCTAAAAAACAGATTTTAAATTTAACCTGTCATTAAACACAGGTGTTTGCCTTTATGGCAGCTGAACGTAGCAACAGAGTAGCAAATAAAAAGAATGACATTGCTGGTAACGCTGGTTAAACGCTGAAGTGCGTTTAAACAATAACTTAAAGCACATAGCAAGTATTTTATTTCTTCATGTGAGGGCAAGCACTACTTCAAACTGCTTGTCAGGGTTTCATATCAAAAGCAGTCTGCTGGATTAAAGAACCAAGCAACAAAAACACCTTTTACTGTTTTCAGTGTTTGGTGTCGTGGTTTTTGTTGCACAGCATCTTAATTTCACTTTTCTAAAGGCCACACAAGGTAATCTTCCTGTTCAGAGACATCACTCCCAGATCTGACTAAATGGGAGCAAAAGGGTCAGAAAACAGTCACTCCAAATAATAGTCTTATCATCCATCCATGGTTGGGAGACTGTATGAAATGCATCTTGGGTGCAATTAATCAAATTCTGCTGCCAGTGGTGACACATTGATGAATGCTCCCATGTTTTTACTGGTTAAAGACAAAGGTGGAAACAAAAGAAGCACATTTCTGTGTGATTTCTTACTGTCACACAAACAAAACATACATCTTTATACTTCTAGAGACTCTGAGAACCTTGTGTTGATTTATTCAGACATTTTTTGTTTCTTATTAAGTGCTTGTTTTACTGTAAAAAGCCCCACATAGGTGTGATTCATCATAACCGGATAAAACTAGAGGTGAGCTTTCATGAATTCTTATAATCAAGTTTTCTGCAGATTCTGAGGGCGACTGAGGTAAACAACCTGCTGTAAAAATAAAAATGCTTTATTGAGCAATACTTAGTATGGATTGCAACATCCTGCGGTGTTGCAATACCAACGATGGGGTTTCATTTGTTTTTCTGAGGTTGGCAAAAAAATTATGTAACAGGAAATTTCATTTGAATGTGTGGCATTTTGATACCTGCATTCAGGCTATCGCATGCAGCAGATCCGCGCAAGTTGCATAGAAAGTCAAGTTGTTGTTTTTTTATGTTTTCCTGCTATGGTGCATGATACGGTAATAATATGTGTGTGTATATACATTCTTGAGCACCTTTATGCATCTAAATCAAACTCTTGAATTTGTTTTAAATACAAGTGCATTCCTAAATAGACTGCTCAAAAAATAAAACAACATTTTCAAAAAAAACAATGGGGAAAAAATTACCATGCTGGATATGAACTGGGTCGGGAAAGAAAGGATGCCACATCATTGGACAGAAATGAAAATTATCAGTCTGTAGAGGGCAGAGGTCATCCTGTTCCTCCTTGCACAAAAGAGCAGATATCAGGCGTGCTGATGGGTTAAGGAATGCCTTCCATGGTCTTCTCATAGAGTAACTGCCTGTCTCCTGGAATCTCCTCCATGCTCTTGAGACTGTGCTGGGAGACAGCAAACATTCTGGCAATGGCACGTAATGACGTGGCATCCTGGAGGAGCTGGACTATCTGTCCAATCTCTGTTGGATCACATCATACTACCAGTAATGACACTGACCCTAGTTAAATGCAAAAGTAGTGAAAAAAACACAACAAAAACGTCAGCAGCCGCCAAGTCTAAAAGCATTTCTGTTTTTGGTGGCTATCTCTTTGTTGCCCCTTTAGTGCACCTGTTGTTAATTTCATTGACACTAAAGCAGCTGAAACTAACAATCCCCTTTGCTACTAACTGCCCAGATCAATATGCCAGAAGTTTAACTGACTTGATGCTGTACTTTGAATAAATGTTCCTTTAATTTTTTGAGCAGTGTATTTATGTTGAAAGGCATAGCATAGCAGTCAGTATACACTAAAGCATGTATATATTTGTAATATCATTGGCTAAGCCATCTTTTCATTTGGATGCATACCAAATAAGGCTTCCATCTTTCGGAGCACTTTTTCACGACATCATAAGCGAAAGGGTACATCAAAGATAGGTTAGTGAACAGGACGCTCCCTCGCTCCATTTCCGCACATAGGATACAAAGATCTCTTGTGGAAATGATGTCTCACTCTGAGCTTATTTATCACTCTGCTTATGTGGCTCAATCAGCACACACACCAACCGCTGACTTTTGACTCAAGGGCATAACATAGGATCTTCACCTTACAATATAAAGCATCTTGAGTTAACTGTTGTTTTGATTTGCCACTATGTAAATAAAATTGAATTGAATTGAAAACGTATCTCTCAACAATGGTCTACAATTTGAGTGCAAACAGCATTCAGGACAGAAACAACTCCGTTATAAAACTATTGATGACCCAAATTATTGCAAATGTCTGCAATCTTGTTGCCCTTGAAATGGCCTAAAACATGGGGAACAGATTTGTGACGTTCAAAACCACTGTGGTGTGTCCAGATGGTGATAAAATGGAAATGTGGTTGACTCGGTCTGCAAACAGTCTTCAACTGAATGAGTTCTGACTGCGACGATGCTGGTGAGGAATGATACTAAAGCTGAGTTTATGTTGACCCCAGCCCAACAGCCAGATTTTCTACAGGTGATGAGCTCTCAGGCTTGTAGCATTGTAGCCTCCATTTCTACCTATACATGCTTCTATAGTAGAAACACAATAGTCATTGGACTGAAGTCTGCTTAGGCCAGTCTTCAAAATTAAAGGCTAAAAGAAAACCCATATGTCTATCATCATTATTACAGATATTTATGTCAACGTACGGGAGTGTAGCCTCGGGTTTTATGTTGTAACGACTTACTTTCTCCAGAGAGTAATTAAATTACATTTTAAAATGACTGAGCATTATATAATTCATAACTTTTGATGAGTTTTGTTGAGTAACACCGGCCAATGGGTGAATGAAAAACTGCAATTCAGAGTTTGGAATTCAAGGACGACTAGGGTAACACACTCGGAGAAGCCGGTCACCCTGAAACTCCACCACCACAGCCACCACCAGGTGTTTGATCTAGCTGCAGCCAACTACACAATGAACCACAAAAAAGGCACCAAAGTGTATAAACTACAACTGAGGGCACCCACCACCTTGACTACACACCTCATCATTATACAGGGACTGTTTCAAGTTTGACTTTCATCCCGTGTCAATAGAAAGCTTTTTGAAGAAGAAACAGAAACAGTACTGTAGGAGCTTCAATCATCACAATGCATTTTCAACTATTTATATATGCTGGATAAATAGATGGGAAGTATGAAATTATGCTTGAGGTCATGCTAAGACCTGTATAGTAAAATGCATCTTATTATGCTGCCTGTACAAACAGCTGTACTGATACATGGAAAAGCATATCTGTGGCTCGCATGAGGGAAATTACTGAAATATGTGTCTAAACCTCCCCCTGGTATTTAAGTCAAACACTATCTGTACCGCAACAGCTTTGAATATGAAAATGTTCCATCAGACAGATACACAACTGTATCGTGTGCACGCACACCTGAATACCTGCTCTGTGACAAAATCACGCTGAATGATCATGAACTGAAAAGACACGAAGCAACGAGCCACAGCTGTGAGATAACCATATTTTTCACCTGCCAAAAAACCAACAAAATAAACATCTTCCACTCAAAATAACACAGCTACTGTTTTCTGCTTGCATATATTATATAAAACTTTAGTTAGAATATTTAAAAAACTGTCGAATCTGGCAGTGAAAATATAATTTGAGCTGCTAGACTGTGTGGGGTTAGTTGTAATATCAGGATTATGTTGTTTTCTGCGAGAAAATTCATCGACAGATGTAACAAAATGCATGTTGTCTGTTCCAGCTGCGTAGCTTACTCCAGTAATTACACCGTAGTGAACTTTATCTGTGATACATTGTGTCTACATGAAAATTATATTTTTATTTGTTTTTGTGACTTAATGAGATGGGATTTTACCCCCATTCTTCAGAATTATTTTATAGCTGACTTTATTAGATCTTTATACAACGTCTTTTTATTGTTGGAACGGCTTATGTGTACAGTTTTAAGCAGACAACTGCTTTATTAGATTTACTAACCACTTTGCCTACAGGATATTTCTCTGTTTTATTGCTTAATGTTAAAATTACTATTTCATATTCGGAGGTTAATCCAGCATTAATATTGTACGTTTTCTCGGAGTTGTCGGTTTAAGTGCTAATAGAATTTTATAACTTGGCATGTTAAATCTTGCTTGTTGTACAGTTACTGAGCAAAGTATGCTGTACATTGTTAGTACTTACCCTCAGCTTAAAACACACCCTGCACATACTGTCAAGTGATGTATGGGTGGACAGTGTTGTGGCCTCTAACAGCACTTTAACAGCCCTCGTCCACGCTAAATTGATTCCTGCCTCAGCTTTTTTTCAGCTTGCTTCTGTTATCATTCATTCGCTCACAGAGCTGGTAAATGAGAATGAAGGAAGAAAATACCATCTACTGTATTTAATAGATTTTAAAATTCATTCAAAGTGAATTTTGAATGACTTAAAAAAATCTTTTGGAGGATAATGTGTTTTTGGATGAAGGGTTGGATATCAGTTTTAATTGATGTGTATATAGTGTATATGTTGAGCCTATAATAAGTAAACATAATACTAGAAGATCTTCAAACTCAACTTTAAATTGTGAATAAAAAGTGAACAGGTTTGAACCTGACTTATATCTGCATAAGCTGTTACTGGGCAACATTTTAATGTAATCTCTACATTTTTATTTAGCTTTCCTGGGTTAGTTGAGGGGAAGAAAAAAAGGCTGTGAAACCCTGTGTATGCTGTCCCTTTAAAAAGAAACATTTAATAAGCAGGGTAGCATAAATCCTCACACGAACTGCAAACATGTAGATTTATTTAGGCCTGCATGAATGAAAATCAATCAGATGATTTGTAAGTTTATTTCACACAGTGAAATGATTGGAAGTAATTACACAAATCATTTGAATTTTATAGATATAACTTTCTAACAGATGTGTTGTTTCATTCAAACTCCAGCTCATTAAAGACTTCATTGATTTTGCTGTAACTGTGTCATCTTTTTGGAGTCCCACCAGATCACCTCCTGCATCCAGTTACTGGATACAGATTTCACTCGCACAGGCCAGCTGAGACTTTCAGCGGGTCATAAAACACATGTGGTCCAACAGAAGCGTAAGTGATGGTTATGGTTTTTCAAAGCTAAATCATTCCTTTCCAAAACATTGATCACCTATAAAATATAAATAAAGACATAAAGGTTTCCTGCTGCAGACAGAAGTCAAAGAGAATCCATAACATGTTTTCACCGCTTGCCCTGCAAGTAGAGCTCTTTGAAAAGTCTCTAAAGTTTATGAATAAACACAGCAGACTTTTAAAGCGAGTACTCCAGTGGTGCAGTAACTTGCAGAGACACGTTTAAAAAGGACAGTCGAAACCATTGAAGCTCAAGCTCCAAAAAATTGGGTCTTAAACTTTCCATAATGTAACATGATGACATCTTTTGTCAGGCGCCATGACTCCTACATCTTACAACATTATTGAAATGACTTTTCAAAGCTCCTCCAAAGCAACCAGACACATTATACAACACATTTCACAGGTTGTGTAACACTGTGTGACTACTTGATTGTGGTTCTTTATGTGTGTTATATATAAACCTCCTGTGAGATGCTCCTTTCTTGCCTTCCCTCTGAGCAGTATTTTACTTAATGTAATTTCTTTAAAGGTGGTGGACCTCTATTGATGTCGGTGTCATGTGTTGGACTACAAAGTAAAAAGAGATGGGGATGCATTAGTAGGAAAGAACTGAGCCTAACAGTTAGAGAGACATGGAAATGAGTGTGAGTGGGGATAACAGAGAGCTGGGACATGTGTTTGATGTGGTCTAACAAGACCTCCATTTCAGTATAAAGGCAGACAAGTGAGGAGAGCAATGCAGCACAAACCAAACTTGGAAGCCTTATATGTCTTCAACTTTATGTTATGGGGAATTTTGCTCACTGATAGTGTTCCATTGTGTGTATTTCTATCCAGGTGCATGTTTAATGCATTGGCAGTGTATCTGGTATCATTGTCATGCTGACAAATGAAGCCGTTGCCAATCCGAGGTGGTTTTGCATAGCGGATCAAAATCTGATGGTTCTTTTATGCATTCATAATTCCATCAGTTTTGACGATCCCTAACACAACTGGCTGAAATGCTGTTTCAGACAGCCTCCACTAAGCTGTGAATGCTCTCTCCTGACCTTCTGGATACATATTGAGGAGAATTTGAACCAAAAATTTCACATTTGGATTTATCACTCCATAAGACATGTGGCCACTAATTTTCAATTCAATTCAATTCAATTTTATTTATATAGCGCCAAATCACAACAAAAGTCGCCTCAAGGCGCTTCATAGATACAGAGAAAAACCCAACAATCATACGACCCCCTATGAGCAAGCACTTTGGCGACAGTGGGAAGGAAAAACTCCCTTTTAACAGGAAGAAACGTCCGGCAGAACCAGGCTCAGGGAGGGACGGTCATCTGCTGCGACCGGTTGGGGTGAGAGAAGGAAGACAGGATAAAAGACATGCTGTGGAAGAGAGACAGAGGTTAATAACAGATATGATTCAATGCAGAGAGGTCTATTAACACATAGTGAGTGAGAAGGGTGACTGGAAAGGAAAAACTCAATGCATCATGGGAATCCCCGGCAGCCTACGTCTATTGCAGCATAACTAAGGGAGGATCCAGGGTCACCTGGTCCAGCTCTAACTATGTGCTTTAGCAAAAAGGAAAGTTTTAAGTCTAATCTTGAAAGTAGAGATAGTGTCTGTCTCCTGAATCCAAACTGGAAGCTGGTTCCACAGAAGAGGGGCCTGAAAACTGAAGGCTCTGCCTCCCATTCTACTTTTAAATACTCTAGGAACAACAAGTAGGCCTGCAGTGCGAGAGCGAAGTGCTCTAATAGGGTGATATGGTACTACAAGGTCATTAAGATAAGATGGGGCCTGAATTTTCAGTCCAGTTCTTGTGTAATTTGGCATACCTCTGCCTTTTCTCCCCTGCTTCTTTACAGCACATCTTTCCTCTAAAACCATTTTCGATGAGGCTTCTTTGACAGTAGATGAATCAACTAAAGAGACATTTGCAGCTCCCAGGTTCTGTTTCAGGTCTTGCCGATATTTCTTTCCTCCTATGTCTTAGGGTCATGATTTTCAGATACTGTTCACCTGCTGTAGTTTTTGGCCATCTACTTATCTGGTTTCCTCACATTTGTAGGAACACACTGTACACCATCCTCAGATGTGCCAAGTTGTTGTTCTGCTAGTAACAAAGTGTGTAAAGACAAAATTTGAATCGATTCTTTGCTAAGTTGTCTGTTATGTGTAGACACAATGTTGGTTCAACCCTTGAATTAGATGACTTTTCATGCTTGTGAATGTTAAATGGCTTATCAAACAAACATTCCTCTGAAAGTGCTCCGGCACAAGGACTGAAATGAAAATGATTGAAAAAGCAGCCAATGTGTCAGAAGCCTTGGAGGACTATTGCACCTTGGAGGCAAAATATGAAGAGTTGAGGTATGGTGGGTGGCATAATAACATGACTTACAACCAGAAGGCTCGAATCCACACTTGATTTCATTTTATATTTTGTTTTAAATTTCTCATTAGTCTTAGCTTTTCACTAACACTTTTATTTAATATACTCCTCTTCACACCATTAAGCACCTTTTACAAGGTTACTTGCTCTCATTTGCAAATGGTCTTAAAGAACTATCCAGTGTATTTAAATGTGCTTCCTACTGGTTCTGACCAGCATCAATATATGATGGACTTGAGGCAAAAACAGTTGGCCACAGTGATGCAGAGTATAGAGGCTATGTCCACACAGCTTGTGTTCAGTCTGTGGCATAATGTGTACATTAGAATTAAAAGACTCCAGCATTACTGTTTAATGGCCCTGAACCAAATTAAACATTTAAAAGGCTCCACCATCAAAGTGATGTAAAGGGAAATAAATATTAATGAATGAACCAACGTTTGGTTCAAAGGGTTGGAAGCAGGGAAAATTAAAAGGGAGCAGAGGTCTGCGTAAGGAAGGATGCTCAGTGGGGGAAGAGCTTAATACGAAAGGAGTGTTATTCCCTGGAGACCGCGCATATAACCAAATACATGACAGTCACTGCAAGAAATCTAAGTTCAAAGCACATCTATTATTGCACCAAACTTTAGTTACTGTATGTATATCTATCTATCTGTATCTCTCTCTCTCATATATATATATATATATATATATATATATTATATATATATATTTTTAGTATGTTATTTGCAATTGGTGTTTGTTCTGGGAAAGATATTGCAGACTGAGCAATAATGCATTTCTTGCATTTCTCATGGGTTCTAATGGGGGCCTTTCTTAAAATGACTGGTCCCAGTAACAAAGGCGCTTGTCGACTCAGAAATCGAGAGAAAACCAACAACACACCCGGCAGAACATTATGATCGCTAGCCCGGGACGTCGGGCTAGCGATTTTGCAAGCCCTGTATCTGATTGAGGAATCACTCATCTTTGGAAAAGAGAGTTTATTACAGAGAAATGGCTCTTTCCAAAATAAAAGCTATACTATACGCTTCTTCTGGGCTATATTCTCAGCAGCATATTGTAGCGGGTCAGGGCTGTTCAGGGTTCTGTTTGTACAGTTATGTTTTGTTTATGTTGCCATAGTGAGGGTGACGCCCTCTCGCTGCGACGGTGTGTCCTTCCGGGGTCAGAGGGCGCCCTGTGTGTTGTTGTTGTTGTTGTTGCTGTGCGGTTGCCGCGCTGAGCAGTTAGCTAGCGGCAGTGTTCTTCTGCAGATGTCAATAAACGGCTGTGCTCCCTGGCTAGCTCACGGGAAGCAAGACCAAACGACACCTCCGTCTCCTCTTGTCTGAGCTCGCCACATTGGTGTCAGAAGTGGGATGATGGTGGCACCCCATGTTCTGACCCGAGTGACTTTTCCCCCGCCGGTCGTGACCGGCCGGTGCGCCAAAAGAAGGCACCTGGACATTTGCAGGACTTTGTGTGGGGCTAATGGGGTCGTCGGGGACGACTGACCCCTTAGGTGGGGGGCTATGTAGCGGGTCAGGGCTGTTCGGGGTTCTGTTTGTACAGTTATGTTTTGTTTATGTTGCCATAGTGACGGGTGACGCCCTCTCGCTGCGACGGTGTGTCCTTCCGGGGTCAGAGGGCGCCCTGTGTGTTGTTGTTGTTGTTGCTGTGCGGTTGCCGCGCTGAGCAGTTAGCTAGCGGCAGTGTTCTTCTGCAGATGTCAATAAACGGCTGTGCTCCCTGGCTAGCTCACGGGAAGCAAGACCAAACGACACCTCCGTCTCCTCGTTGTCTGAGCTCGCCACATTGGTGTCAGAAGTGGGATGATGGTGGCACCCCATGTTCTGACCCGAGTGACTTTTCCCCCGCCGGTCGTGACCGGCCGGTGCGCCAAAAGAAGGCACCTGGACATTTGCAAAGTGAAAGCAAAAAACAAGCGCAAATTCAAACGCGATTTCAATATGTCACATATTGACAGTGGCTCACCGATGCCAATGACATAATTACCCAGCTACATTTCCGAAAGAATGCAAAAGCATTGACATATATTTTTCTTCCTACAATAGCCCGACGGGCAGGGCAGAGATAGATTTTGGTAGCCCGACTGGAAAAATCGCTAGCCCCGGGACGTCGGGCTAGCGATTTTGCAAGCCCTGTGTTACAGGCATGGCCCTTTAAGGATGAAGCCTGATGGGAAATGTATTCGGGATGTGTGTAGCGGGACTGCCTGGTGTGTGTGTGAAGAGAGAGAGCGGAGAAGGGGAAAAAGTAACGGTTAGCTACAGAAGAGACGAAAAGAAAATAAATAAAAGGAATATAATAACTCCCTCGACAGCCAGAGTTGTGTCGGCGATGCTCGCTGTGAGTAAACTGTTTCAGCCCACTGTACGCGGTGTTCGTGCCTTAGAGAAGAAATAAAGTTCGGTGAAGCAGTTTCCTACGCCTCCTTCGATCTTTTTGCTAGCGGAGTTGACCTGTATAGTAAGCTGTTGCCGGCTACCTTCAAGTAACTGCCAGAGGTTTCCTTACTACGGTTCGGGGCCGCGGATCTGGCGCGGTAACACCTGTATCTGATTGAGGAATCACTCATCTTTGGAAAAGAGAGTTTATTACAGAGAAATGGCTCTTTCCAAAATAAAAGCTATACTATACGCTTCTTCTGGGCTATATTCTCAGCAGCATATTGTAGCGGGTCAGGGCTGTTTGGGGTTCTGTTTGTACAGTTATGTTTTGTTTATGTTGCCATAGTGACGGGTGACGCCCTCTCGCTGCGACGGTGTGTCCTTCCGGGGTCAGAGGGCGCCCTGTGTGTTGTTGTTGTTGTTGCTGTGCGGTTGCCGCGCTGAGCAGTTAGCTAGCGGCAGTGTTCTTCTGCAGATGTCAATAAACGGCTGTGCTCCCTGGCTAGCTCACGGGAAGCAAGACCAAACGACACCTCCGTCTCCTCGTTGTCTGAGCTCGCCACATTGGTGTCAGAAGTGGGATGATGGTGGCACCCCATGTTCTGACCCGAGTGACTTTTCCCCCGCCGGTCGTGACCGGCCGGTGCGCCAAAAGAAGGCACCTGGACATTTGCAGGACTTTGTGTGGGGTAATGGGGTCGTCGGGGACGACTGACCCCTTAGGTGGGGGCTATGTAGCGGGTCAGGGCTGTTCGGGGTTCTGTTTGTACAGTTATGTTTTGTTTATGTTGCCATAGTGACGGGTGACGCCCTCTCGCTGCGACGGTGTGTCCTTCCGGGGTCAGAGGGCGCCCTGTGTGTTGTTGTTGTTGCTGTGCGGTTGCCGCGCTGAGCAGTTAGCTAGCGGCAGTGTTCTTCTGCAGATGTCAATAAACGGCTGTGCTCCCTGGCTAGCTCACGGGAAGCAAGACCAAACGACACCTCCGTCTCCTCCTTGTCTGAGCTCGCCACAATATTAAACATATCAGGTCCCCATAAGGAGAATCATGTGCTAACGGCTGTCTAAATGACTCGGGTAAAGTTTGTAGCATGCATGCTTGTTGTTGAGCATTGCGTGGCACATCCAACATACTGTTTTACTTTAGTCCATGACGCGCTTACCTTCAGGGTCATACGTCACATGAAAACCAAAATAATTTGTCTCATTGAGTAAATATTAATAATATGCAATATATGCACCTCGTAAAATGTGAGTGATTAGTTGGACATAGAGATAACAATATCACTGCCTAACATATATAAAATTAGTTTTCTTGTCATTGGTATAATATCGCAGGGTAATTCTTTAATAGTTTCTGTGTGTTCAAGTAATCTACGTCAACTGTGTTTTTGTGTGTATTAATTTGTAGCTCTGTTTTAATAATTGGCATTATATTTAATATTATGCTATAATCATATATTAGTAATCAAGGAACATAAATTGTATTAAGTATGGTGGTATATAAAGTAGCTGATATAAAAAGCACTGCCTAAACAAAAATTAAAAAATTGATTACAGGTTACAATATATTCAGTATTATAGATATCCTTGTGACCCATTGTATTCTTATTAATTATATACTAATGGTAAATATTCATTAATTCCCTTGGAGCCCATGTTTCTTATAGCAGCTAATTCATCATAAGATAAAGCACAGTGAGGACTCGAGGGCAGTGTTAATCAGCCGGAGGTGAGCCAAATTGCAGAAACTACAATAAGCTGTTAAGCACACCACGTCTTCAAATTGTTCAAGGTGTGTCACTGCGATGAATGCTTCTTCTTATGAATAATACATCACACACGTATACATAAATATATCTGGAACAAACTTTGTATATGTGTCTATGTGATGAGATGCGCACAAAACATGAGCGTATATCATATGTATATGTATGTATATGTATATGTATATGTATATATATGTATATATATGTATATGTATATATATGTATATGTATATGTGTATATATGTATATATGTATATATGTATATATGTATATATGTATATATGTATATAGTATATATGTGTGTGTATATATAATATATATGTATATATGTGTGTGTATATGTATATATATATATATATATATTTATTATATGTTATATGATATATATATATTATATATATATGTATATATATATATATTTGTATATATGTATATATGTATATATATATATATGTATGTATATATATATATGTATATATATATATATATATGTATATGTGTTCATTATACCGATACTTACTAATATATACAGTTTTGATGTAGTTTTGCTGTTATTATAATATTATATTATATATATATATATATATATTTGTATGTGTATGTGTTAGAGATGGACCGATCCGATATTACGTATCGGTATCGGTCCGATACTGACCTAAATTACTGGATCGGATATCGGAGAAAAATAAAAAATGTAATCCGATCCATTAAATATCACGAAAGCACCTCACAAAACTTGCAACACGCCGTAACTCACCTCAGAACGTTAGCACGTCGGAGCAGTATGCATCACGTGATAGAGCGGCTGTGGCATGCGGGACCTGTCGGTGGTCTGGATAGCATTTGGAGCTTCGCTAGCAGCCCGGCATTTCATCTCCGACAAAGTTATCCCCGGGAGAAGTAAAGCAAGTGTGTAAGTCCATCTCTGAATGTTTGTAAAGCATTCCTGCGTTAAGCTTAACGAGCGACTGCCTCTTGCTCTCCTGCTGCTACTTCAATCATGAAACTGCTTAATGATCAGCTGATCGGCTTTTCTGTCGCGAGTCTCTCTTGTTTGTTTTTGGTCCACTTTGCGCCAGAAAGAGGAAACCAGCGGCTGAACAACAGCAGCACGTTTAAGCTTGATAAGCTGTTGTTAGAATTTATTTAATATTACTTTCTACACCAGGATCTTTTTCTACGTAGCTGACGGCTGGTAACTGTGCAGGGGCGGATCTAGCAAAGTTTAGCCAGGGGGGCCGATAGGGCATGAACAGGGAAAAGGGGGCACAAAGACATACTTTTCTTTCTTATTCTCATTTAAAATGTCGAGCTTTTAATAAATAATTATCCGAATCTTACACCCAAAGTTTTAATTTGATGTAAAATGAATAGAAGTCAATTACTGTATATAGTGACTATTAAGTCTAATATATATACCCTAGTAAGCTATAGTACTTTTTCCTTTGGGAAGGTACCATCTGTGCAGTCTGCAATTTTGTTGAAGAAAGATGTTGAATCTATTTAATATTTCTTGAAAAATAATTGATTTCTGTGCATTTTTTTTTTCACACTGCATCAAATTAAGGTTGATTACGTCGATTAAGCATCATGAGGTGGAGCGTGAGGGGTGGTTCCCTATTTTTTATTTATTTATTTTTGTTGTTGCTGGGAGTTGGAACCCTATTAGTTAGGTTGCTTAATATTTACGCTAAGTACTCTTTAAAATACCAGAATAGGGAGGATGGTGTAGGTTTAAGTTTATTAGATTGATCAGTATTGCTGAACTATGAAATATTTTTTTTGCATACAGGTATAACAGAATAGCTTTAGTGTAGTTGTTGTTTTAAACTTGAGTATGAACTTATACAAAATGCAGCAAGATATTTAAAAAAAACAGTTTTGTTGATTAAAAAACACTATATCGGATTCATATCGGTATCGGCAGATATCCAAATTTATGATATCGGTATCGGTATCGGACATAAAAAAGTGGTATCGTGCCATCTCTAATATATATATATATATATATATATTTTATATAAATTAAGATATATTAATGTATATATATGTGTAGTATATATAATGTGTATATATATATATATTATATATATATATATATATTATATGTATATATATAATATATATATATAATTATGTATATGTATATATACGGGTGCAACGATACTCGTATCGATATTGCACGGGCTCATCAAAATTGGACAACAAAATATTGGAAAAACTTGCTGTCATGAGTCTCGATTTCTGCTGTGACATTAGCATGGTGGGGTCAGAATTTAGAGTAAACAACACCAAAGCATGGCTCTGCCCTGCCTTGTATCGGTGGTTTAGGCATCTGCTGCTGGTGCGATGATGAGGGGGACATTTTCTTGGTATATTTTGGGCTTGTTAGTACTAACAAAGCATCATTTAAACACAACAGCCTATCTGAGTGTTGTTACTGACCATGTCCATCCAGTTATGACCATCCTCTGATGGTTTTCTGCTGGAAGCAGCCATGTCACAAAACTCAAATCATCTCAAACTGGTTTGTTGAACATGACAGTGAGTTCACTGTACTCAAAAGTCTCCACTGTTAACAGATCTAAATCTAGCAGAGCACCTATTGGATGAGGTGGAACCAGAGCTTCATCATATCATCATAGATGTGAGGCCAACAAATTCATGCACAAAGTGCATGATGCTAATGTGGTAATGTGAGCCAAAATATAATATGATTATTGCCTGAGGAGAACTCTGGAAGCTGGAAGCTACTTGATCAATAGTATGGTTGTTTTTTGTATGTTGTTGCGCACATATGTCTCATAAAACCCTTCCTGTTTAGTTAAGGGCTCAAGAAAATAAATCTGAAGCTAAAAAGACATGTGATATGCTGCACAATGCCTTACCACCAGTGGGGCGGCTTGTACAGCTCACCGAATATGTGTCAAAAATAGCAAGGTCAAGAAATGGTGAAATATCAGCACTTCTTCTCTTCTTGAAGATTCTCCAACACTTGCAGCAGAATGCTGTAGGCAAGCTAGACAGCTCATCACAATATGATGACAAGTGCGTGGGTGTGAATGTGACCAAAAGAGGGGAAGAGGTGAAGAGTAATGATTCATTTTTCCTGACTCGAGGTGGAAAGTTTGAGGCGGAAAGTTACAGTTTTGTGTGCGAGGCTTCCGTGTTTCATGCAGGCAAAAATAGTGATCTTTTCTGAGTCAGAACAGAGCAAAATGCTTTCACTGACAGGATGTCAAATTGTCTCGGTTCGGCATTGTTTTAAACTGTCAGGGTTATATTTGACACCATAATTCTTATCTATTAATTCTATCAGTTCTGCTCAGCGCAAAAGTAAAAATTTACAAAGACAACAGTCATCTGAATGCTTTTATCCTGTCCACTCATCGGGCCGTTGACATTGCTTTATTATCCCTGCCACACAGATATGTGTTTGTTCATTTCACTCACAGCGCACCCATTTACAAACAGTGGAGGAAGCATGAGCGGGCATGCCTTTCATGTGTGACAAACATGATAAGAACTGAGGCATCAGCACAGGTGGAGTGAAAATGTACCACAGCGTTTCTTATATTTTGGCACCAAGAGTAATGGCCACATCAAAAATGGAACGCGGCGAGGAACACGTGTCTCTCATGTTCCTCGCTGCAGTAAACAACAGATGCTCTTGATGGGGTTGTGTTTGATGGTAAAAGGCTGTAGCGAAGTAAGCAGTGCATGCTGAAAATAGAGTTCATCACAGTGCATCAGGACAAATTAAGACTTTGTCTGTGGACATTCATCTACGCTCCGCATCAAAACAGCATCCCAGTACATCTCTTAAGTGTTGTTTTTTTTAAACTTTCAAATCCATTTTGCTTGAGCTTTAATTCATCCATCCAATGTTTCTGGCCCACTTGAACAGATAAGGGACTTCTCTGCCCATTAACTCAATATGGCCTTCTGCTGGATTTGTCCTCACGCTAACCCCAGTAGGATTGTGGGAAAATAACAGTTTCAAGATATATTCTCCAATGAACCTTTTGTTTTGCTTCCATCTTAGCTTGAGCAAAAAGCTTGTCTACATTGGCGTCTTCCTGTACTCTTCCTTAAGCACACTTTCTTATACAGCTTTCTGTCAGTTATAGAGGATCCTTTATTTCCCTAACATCGTATCAATCACTCTATGTATAAATCTCATAGCCATATTTAACAAAAAGGCTTTATGAGTATTTTCTTCCCCTTTTCTCTGAAGCATTTTATACCATCCTTTTAATGCTCAAAATTGACCTTGAAGCATGAACGTATTCAGCAAAAGAAAAGCTGGTTGTACGTAACTCGGTAGAGTTTGAGATTCATCTTTGACAAATGAAGCGGCGATGTGAATTTTAAATGGAGGGGATGTCGGCAGCTAAGAGTGGAAGGACGACCAAACAGTGGCTATTGTATTTATTATGATATTAGTATTTTAAGCATTGTAAAGAAAATGGATGCATAAACAGCCATGTGTTTGTGCTCCTAGCCACTGTTAACCAAGTGCATTTATTGCCTTTATATAACTGAGTGCATTGCGCTGTAGTTACAGCAAAAGAAGACAGCGTGAGGAAAACAAATGAAATACATGGTGGGCTAACATGTAGCTGATAATTTGACTGTGAACTCTTTATAGCTTTGCAGAAATGTTAATTAAAATCATGTCCTTATTATTCACGAGTCAGTGAATATTTGGGTGACACATTTATCTGTTGTTGCAATGATAATTATAGAGCCTGTTTCTGTTCTGATTGGGAAGGATGTTTTGTTGTGTTTTAGGAAAGCACATGCAAGGTCAAAGTTCACGCTGACATTAAAAAAACATGACCAATTCAGTTTCACGAGCTGGAATCCATTATTCAACAACGCTGACTGAACGTGTCAGTGGAACCGCGTTTGTCCTTTGCACACTTGTTTGAGAATTTACTCACTTGCTACTGGCTTGTTGGTTGGACACATCTGCAGCCCGTCCATGCATAGAAATCCAGCTTGTACAGAGGGTGGGGGAGGTGGGAGTTGCGTGTGGTGGTTTTGACCCGAGAACCGAATAAACAGATGTGCTTTTGCTGATGTTGTCAGGTTGAAGTGAGAAGGTATTTCATGTGTAAAATCTAAATATTCATTGACTTCAGCAACTGGATTTTTTTATGTTCAAACTGTTCTGTTCATTTCTTGTGGTGGTTTTTTTTTTCTTCAAAACACTCAAATAAGACTTTTTCCAGACAAGATGTCGTTTAAGACACAAATTGTAGATCACAATAATGAGATAATGTCGAGTGTGAGGAATATAAGACCCTAAAGCGAATTATTACACTGCAGACCTCCAACATTACATTTTTGCTGTGATAAAATAAATTAGATTTCTTAATTATGGGCACATTTCCCATGTTTGGCTGGTTGGCGGCTCCCTATTTTGTGCTCATCTCATTTTTATTCTCTTTCATTCCTTCTGCCTTCCTCCCCAAGCTCACTGTTGTCATTGCTTAAGATTTAGAAAATATTTGTCAACTAACCAGCGAGCGAGCTCCAGCCTGCCTCCTATGTGCCTATGTTTTAAATAGACCATGATTTAAACGACTCCCTCCCTTGGTGTCCACGGCCCCAGGGAGGTGGCTGCAGAGATGCTGTGGTACTCTAAAAAAGCAACCAGGGAGTATTTGCGTTGATGTAATGCTTTGCTGCCAGTTAATGAAAATTTAGATCATGACAGAGTTTAAAAAAAAAAATCCACATTTCATTCTAATTTGCAAATGAAATCACAAGCAATAGCTGTGTAACAGGCTTTTTAGATGGAACATTCATGTTTTTGTATTGTCTGAATTGGAATTTAATAGCATTTACAGGCTTTCAGTCAGTATTTGACTGGCAAGTTGCTGTTTATCCACTGATGGGAGCGCATTTGTTATTGTATTCAAAAGTGTTTGCCATCACAGCAATTTTTTTTCCAATTACTAGCTAGAACAATTGAAAACAGATAAATATGAATAAGAAATGAATGAATGGCCTGGGCTGCGATAATAATGTTTGTTTGTTTGAAATCATTCAATTCCAGCACCGGCGCTGTCATTAAAGTGACGCAGGGAGAGAATAAAAAGCTATGGCAAGATCTTAGAATATTAAAACAGATGAGCACATTTGAATGAATAATGCAAAAAGGACAAATGTGTGACGCACGAGCAAACTGCTCTTGTGGATGGATATGTGTTGTGGAGGACCGAAACTGTTACTGCTGTGAGAGTGGATGGGCCGCGCTGCTTCATTCACCTTCGTCTGATGTGTGAATGTGTGTGCGTGTCTCCTAGTTTTACTCTAAACCTTGTGAATAAGTGAGCACTCTCCACTCTCTTATTATTAAGTTGCCTTGTCACAGAATAGACCTGTTCAGCAGGGAAAACAATTGCCCTGTGGCTGACAGTCCAAAATTAATGAGGCTTAAGAAGCAACTGTCCTTGAAACATTATGCGTATGATTAAAAAAAAGAAAACAGGTGACAGAAACGTCTTTACTGCTGCACCCTCATGAAGCTGTAAGCTGGCAGAGAAACAATGAAGCCATAATTTCACTTGAGATGTACTTGCAACAGTGCTCTACTAATTAAGCTAACTATCATCGGCATTATAGTTGTGGACAGTTATTGATCAATTATACAGATCATTATACTAATGTTAATATCCATAGCGACTTTTTAAAATTGTTCTTATACAAGCCAGGCTTTAATAATGGCTAGCCTCATTTCTATCAAAGGGAAATTATGACTTAAATTATGACTTGGCCTTTTGGTATATATGATAAGGTTCGTTTGCCTAGGACACTGATGGCAAAGATGTAAACTTCCTGATACTTAAATTCTAATTTGGTTGCTTTTCTTGCTCAGATATACTAGAGTAAAAACAGGACAACAGCCTCCTTGCAACTAGGAAAAAAACTGGTTTGAAAGTGATTGCTTTCAATTTTTTTGCTGTTGGAGACCAATTGCAAGTAGTTGCAGTGATCGACTGGGCGCCAATAGGCTGAACGTTGTGCATGCTCAACCTCTGTGAAACCACTTTTGATCAGAAGATGATTACACAGGTTTCCTGGTGGAAGAAGGCCTGTCTCAAAATGATCACAATCCAACCCAGACTGACCGCAATTAATCTCAGTGAGAGTGGCGAAGGTTTTCAAATAATTGCAATCTAATTTATAAAAGCATACAGCCAACATTTTACAGTTATTCTGAGCACAAATCATCTGCAACATCTCTCTTTGTAATAGGAAACTTGATTCAACTGGTTGCCAACTGGTTGTACTCTGGTTATATTCCTATCTAAAACCAAGGTTGCTTTGTCATTTTGTCATTGAACTGCTGTCCTACAAAAACTATGCCATTATTTGTGGAAGAATTTAAACCAGAGCCTTCTGAGGTTGTTTTTTTTTAGAGATTGGGCTTGGCCTCTTAGTTCCAGTACAATGAACTTAATGCTTCAGCTTCTTCTGTACCAAGACATTTTGAACAATTTCATGCTCCCGACTTTGTGGAAACAGTTTGGGGATGACAAGGTCCATAAAGACATGGATGAGCAGGTTTAGTGTGGAAAAACCTGACTGGCCTCACCCTCAACTCGTTGGAGTTGAGGTCAGGACTCAACTCGATAGAACACCTTTGGGATGAATTAGAGCTGAGACTGCGTTCTTTGCCTTCTCATCCATCATCATTGTCTGACCACAAATGTGCTTCTGGAAGAATGGTCAGAAATTCCCATAAACATGCTCCTAAACCTTGTGGAAAGCCTTCTCAGAAGAGTTGTAACTGTTATAGCTGAAAGGGTGGGATGACATCATATTAAACTCTATGGATTAAGAATGGGATGTACGTCAAGTTCATATGCATGCGAAGGCAGACGAGCAAATACTTTTGGAAAAATAGTGTAAAATTGTGTGTCAATCAATCAAAAACAACATGACGTGCAATCCAAGTGTGCTGTGTAGTTCAGTCTGAGGCCCCCCAATCTGCCCTACAATCTCTTACAATCCCTTCTTTTACATGAAAAAAGGGATTTTAGTATTATTGAACCTGGAAGAGGATTGTGTGAGCGACAGTGCAATGTACAGATTACTATAGTCAGATATAAATCACAGACAGTGAGCAAAAACTCACGTTGCAATGTTACAAATGTATTAATAATTTAGCTGCAGCATGCAGAAACCATGCAACAAGCACTTTCTGTCAACATAAATGTGTGTGGTAAATTCTGCACACCATTTCTTTCTCTTTTTGCATAGCAGTCCATGAGGAAGCCATGATAGAAGCCCCTCCCTCCTTGCAACCATCATTCGCCAGCATTTCCCTTCCTCGTCGTTTACATATCGTTAGCTTCATAGCATAAGTGCCTAAGTCATTTTTTGGTCAAATTGAGATTTTTGCCTAACTTTACTCCCCTACCACTGCTGCATCATCCTGTCCGTCTGAAACACAAAACACAAAAAAATGACTTAGGCACTTATGCTATGAAGCTAACGATATGTTCCTTATACACTTAACAAGCGTGAGCCACGCTGTGAAGTATTAACAATTAAAAGCAGGATCATTAAGTTATGAGCTGCTTTATGACAATAGATGCACTACACAGCAAGTAGATTTGATACCCTCCCCCGCCAAAAAATAAAATAAATAAATCTGAGAGATGAAAGTGTTAACAGCACTGGACTGAGTTTGAAGCACGCAATTGCTGTGCAAGATAATAATCCTTGTCAGAGTCCAGCAGTTAGAGTGGAGCTGTGCAGACTGATGACCACTGGGAGGAAGGATCTCCTGTAGTGTTCAGTGTTGCCCTTTAATGGTAACAGTCTGACGCCAAAGTTACTCCTGTGTTCATCCAGAGAGGCTTAAAAGAGATGAGAGGCATTGGTCTCCCAGGTATCTAAGTCCTCAAGCACCTCTGCATCCGTTCCTTTCATGAAGTCAGGTGACAAGGGGGTCTCCTTTCTCCTAAACTCCACTCCAGCTTTTTTTTCCTTTTTTCTCAGAGATGCTGAGCTGTAGGTGGTTCAGCCGACATCACTCGACAAAGCCGGGTCCCCGCTGATACAGCCCATGATAGCAGTCAGCCATAAACTGTCTGAAGTCTAAGGTGTGGAGGGAAACAGGATAGAAAACAAGACTGTCCCCGAGGGGCTATTGTGCTTCTTCCTGCATGCCTGACATACATGCATGACACTCTGAGGCTGACCAGTCAAGTCTGAGAGCAGGTGCTCTACTGAAAAAGGGACCTGCATCCTTAAAACAAAAAGAAGAAAAACAAACATGTTGGATATACATTTAAGCTTTTTTCTGACTGGAATTCACATCTACAGTATATAATTTCAATATCATGAAGTCTTTAGACCTACAGTATTGAAATGAAATAAAACAGATTATCACTTTGTGGTTTACCTACTGAGAGCCCCTCTACATGTGTTTGACTATGAAAGGTGACAATCCAAAAGCACCGGAAAAAACTTTTAGATGATGCCAGTTAATTCAGCTTTCTGGGGTGTGCATGCTGATAATATTGCATGGGATTTCCATTTATTTCCTTTTTGAAAGGGTTCCTAAGTCTTGTATAACATGGTGGATTTAGTCTCCATAAATAAAATCCTCGGGCTTTAGGGTTGCTGCTGTGCATTTGTTTTCATCTTCATAATGAGAGATTTTAAAGCAACACTAAAAATAGATTAATTATAGCTTCACTGACACAGTTAATGCTCCCGCATCCCACCTGCGTCATCGCCGTTCACGTTTCTGTTGCATCACACACTCCCCCTCTGCAGTTTTGTGTTTTCTAAAACTGAACCTTTTCCCTAAATCATTGTGATATAGTCCCATGTGTGAAATATTGGGGAGCTTGGTGCCTCAGGAGTACAGTACTTTGCAAATGAAACATATGCTAATTGACAGTGCATAAATATAGTTCTACACTAAATGAAACACACAAATACGTGCATGAACTCACACACACACACAGAAATCGGCCATTCACACAGTGTAAATGTACACAGAACAGTTTTTGTCATGCTGACAATTCAGGATTAATCGAATAAGGCCCCCGAGCTAAGAGACTGGTCTGTGATATCTTGCAACCACCAATCGCGAAGGAAAAATTAATATTCCCCATCTGGTTACAGGTGGTTGCTGTAAGTCGATGGCACCTCCAAGGAAAATGATTGTTAGTCCCAATCTCACAGGGCTACAGAATGGTCAGTGACCCCCATTTTCTCCCATTGACCCACTTGTTGCTAGGGAAAAATGTGTATTCCCTAACCAGTGGGCAAAAACCTCCTTGTGGTTACTCTGGTCACTAGAAAATGTCTGCAGTCACCTGTAGTTTGCATGGAAGTGACAGGTTTATCTAAAAAACACCAACCAGCTACTTACCAAGGTATAATGAATAGAAAAGAAAAGGCAAAAGCCAGTTTGTTTCCTAAATGCTACGATTTACTCATCACATTTGTAAGTAAATAATATGAACATATGAGAAAAATTAGAAATCGGTTCAAACATTTACTATTTTAGTAAACGGGAAATTCTTACAAGTTATTTCTTTTCATTTCCTTGTGGGTATTTACACATCCTTACAGAGTGGGAAGTCAATTGTTTAGCAGCAGGTCTAGGGATCAAGCTATGTTTCCACCCTGTGAATATGCTTAAGGGAATGAATCTAGTGTGGTTATAAATAAAATCTCCTAAGTTGCAGGGGGCACCATTTCGAACTGAATGTATGTGCTTTCCCTATGAAGCCAATGAGTGGTGGAAAAAAGTATAGAAAATAGGCAATCAATAGAAAAGCACACGGGCTCTTCACCCCTTACATGACTGAACAGTAACTCTGTGAAGAGAGGATTTTTCTTCACTGTTCCAAAAAAGGCATAGTTTCACCTGTTTTTCTACGGATGCAGCAAAGACAACAGTGGTACCAGTGGTATTTATCTCTATCTAGGATGCTTAAATAAATCAGTTGATATGGGAGAAAGCAAAGTTTCCACATGAAGCACTTGGAAGAAAAACTCTTACAATTATCTAATGCTCTGCAAAGCGAGGTAAGCTGCCAAATGTCTTCCACCATTCATTTCGCTAAACCATTTTGTCTACTAACTGTGGGTTTTATTCAATTTGATTCAAATAAAACGCCAAAGTAAAATTTTCTTATAAGCTTTTTGTATAATGTAAGAGCTTCGTTGAGCTATTTCATTAATTACATAATTTATCTGATTTATTTATTAAACTTTCTTGGCCTTCAAATACATTTTAAATCAAATAATCGGACACACTTGTCTGGCTTCAGAAGTTCTAAAAAACCAAAGGATGTTAAAAATAGAGATGTACGATCCTATTTAGACCTTTCATTTTTTGTGCAACAATAAAAACACAAAATTATAAACGTGAGAAATGAAAAGAGACCCACAAGTACTTGGATCAGTGTAGTGGCTGCTAATAAAAGTGTTGCTGGCAGTGCAACAATGCAGCCACTGCCACAATTTTACTTGAGTTGTACTTGCAACAGTGCTCACCTAATTACTCTAAGTATCATTAATTACGTAGTAGTGCACATTTATTTAGCAGTTATATGACTATTATCATTATACTAATGTTGATATCCATATCTACTGTAGCATTTAATTGTCCTCATACTAACCCAGCTTTAATAGTGACTAACCCAATTTCTGTAAAGCCAAATTATAACTTCTTGTAAAAGTTGAATTGTTGGTATTTATTACTGGCCACTTAATATATAATGTATGTATGTATATATGATTAGGTAGGGATTATATGACATTATATGTCTAAGGTATTGATGATTAAGATTTAAAGCTCCTAATGCTCAAATTCTAATTTGATTGCTTTAGGGCTCAGTCATACTTGAATAATGCGAAATGATTGCACTGATTAATTTTGCTGTTGGAGATTGATTGCAAGATGTGGCACACGACTATCCACCACTCTCAGAGAGATGGGGCAATGCTTGCAAATAATTGGCATTTTATTTATAATTGCAGACAGATTGTCAGAACATTGCAATCAATCTGAGCTCGCCTGTCTTGATGAATGCAGCTGGTCTGTGATGTGTCTCTTTGCAGTAGGGGACTCCATGCAACTGGTCTCCAGCTGGTTGTAGTCTGGTTATACAGCAGTGTAGTTACTGCTAGTGACAATCTTTCTTGGTAAAGCTCTAAAATAGGACTGCATTGAACTTTTAGAGACTGAAAACGTTCAGTTAAGGATTTTTGTCAACATCTATTGTTGAAAAACAATTCCAAAATTAAAGTTAAAGCCAGGGCAGCACGGTGGCATGGTGGTTAGCACTGTTACCTCACAGCAATTCAATTCCACCAATAGGCCGGGGTCTTTTTGTGTGGAGTTTACATGTTCTTCCTGTGTCTGCTTGGGTTCTCTCCAGATACACCTGCTTCCTCCCATAGAGATACGCAGTTAGTGAGGTTAGGTTAAGTGGTAACTCTAAATTGCCCATAGTGCAAATGGTTGTCTGTCTCTATGTGTTAGACTGGCGACGTGTCCAAGGTGTTTGCCTCTCGCCCTAAGACAGCTGGGACAGGCTCCAGCCCCCCTGTGACCCTGACAAGGAGAAGCGGAAGAGAATAGCTGGATGGAAAGTTAATGCCACGGTCCTCTAGCCCTCCTGTGTTGGCTCAATCTTTCTATCAGTCTCTCTCTCCTCTCCTCTGTCTGTGTATTAAGGTGTGTATATGTGTGTGTGTTTGGATTAACCACACCTTCTGTAGCAGGGGCAGGTCCTTTTGCCTCCTGCCCTTCAGTCCAGCACACCTCTGACAATTAACTCAGCTGGCTGCTACCTAAGGAGAGGGATCACATTCAATTTATGCTGCATCGTTAAGCAGGAAACAGTCAGTGTTGTTGCCGCCCCACTCTTCATAGTGTTTGCTTATACTCCTTTCTTACCCATTTGTTCTCATCTGTGCATCTGATGAAGGTGACCCCGGAAAAGTTATTGAGAGGAGGAGAGAATATTTTTCTGTGGAACTGCCTGATCTGGAGCCCAATGATCTGCTGACTCACAATTCCGTCATTTGCATTCATTGTTGCACATTCAGTGTAAGTAAACACACTGAACTTGATCCCCTGAGTCTGCATCTTGAGTCTACCTGCCTTATCTATGACAGTTAAACAACGTTGCTACTGGTTCGAGGTACTTGGTGATTTTATAAAAAAACAAATCAAATAAAAATGAAATAAACAAAATATTTGTGATCTCAGGCTTTTGAGCCTACTGAGATACTTGACTTTACATCAATATTAACATTTTAGTTGTGTCCCTGGCAGGGCTGGACAAAGAAATCAGCCATGGCATTGTTGATCCAGGCAGCCCACCATAATTGCTCAAAAAAAATAAATAAAAATAAAGCTACCCAGTATACCTGATTACCAGTTCAGTCCTGGTCCCTGGGTGTAAGCTACATTATGCTGATGTTGGGGACAGCAGACAATAGGGAACAAATGAGACAGAAATCCTGTGTACATAACTGCAAATGGCTTAATTTAAATGTAAATGTAAAACATTGTCTGACTAGATCTCATTGCAAAACGATGTCAACATCGCTCAGATATGTTTCAGCAGTTGCACCCTGGGAGATGATATTGGGGTTTCAGCCATGTTTGCTGGGATATCCAACAAAGCCCATCAAACCACAATATGATTTATTACATGAATGAAAAATGCAATTATTGTGTATTGAGTTCACTAATTATTTGATGCCAGCAGTGATCATTTTACACCCATGCCTACGCTGAACTTACAGTGTTCATACAAACTGCTTGAAACCATGTTGTTTACCACCATTAAATAAATAATAAAAATGAGCATATAAATACAGAGTAGCCCTTGGATTGTTTGCTCCATCCATTGGCCAGCCACTGAAAAAAAAAGGCTATAAAACGTTAGAGTAAAATGAACTTCCGACCTTGTCAGCACTCTGTCCAGACTTTTCCTCTCATAGTTTGTTGCCTTCCACTTAATTAGCTAGGTAAAGTAGGGGTGAACATCTTATTAGTTGTCAGTGCTTCAGCGTTTTCTTTATGTTTCTGGGCAGGATCTCTTTCCAAAGAAGGATTTATTATTGGTTGAGACAACAGTAATCATCCCATCACTGCCTACTGCTTGGCGTTAGTTGCCCCTTGTGCTAACAGGTTCACAAGCTGCCTTCTAATTAATGTATTTTGTGACATGTATATTTATAATGCCAGCAAATTGTCTTTCTCACTTCAGGCATGTTGACTTACAGCAGGAAAAGAGCAGGTGTAATTAATAACCACAATGATGTTTATTATTCTGTGTGTGCCAGTGTAGAAGTACAGCCGCCGAGGCCCTATTAATTACATCGCTGCTTTTCCTGCTACAACATGTCAGGGTGTTTGATGCGAGCCTGGCCAATTAAGTCCTTGTAGCGGCTTAGCTAACTTTTGTTTTAGCGATGGTTTGACAACTGTGTTATGATGCTTTCATAGTTTTAAAACTGAACTGACAGCTAAACACTTGTAAAAAATAATGTTAGCTCTATGGTTGTTGCGCTTATTTTTAATGGATGGTTTCCTGTTTGACAATGTATCTGAGGATTCACACAGGCTTTAGGTTAATCACGTGACACACGTGATCATTTCTTCATAGGAAGTCTCTGGAAAAATCAGCTCTCTTTAGTAAGTGGCCATTTTATTAGTCGTACATTGAAAATATGGCACATCCACAATACGATATGAAATGAATGCTGTGCATTCATAGATGCTCTTTTGCATACCTTGATTGTAAAGAATAGTTATTTGAAGTTTCCTTTGGCAGTTCAGCCTTTTCTAAAATACTCAGACTGGGCCGTCTAGCACAAACAACCACACGCCATGTTCAAAATCACTTAAATCACTTTTCTTCCCCTATTCTGACGCTCGGTTTGTACATGTCTGCTTGCCAGCATTGAACACTACACATTACTTAATGTTTCCGCAGCACAATGTCTCTATTTACACTATACAGATGAATCGAGCTAAGAGAGATTTGACCAAAATTTTTACTTCAATGCTTTCACAAGGCTGGAGTTTCTTTCTTTGATTGAGAAAGATTGATTTCCACAGCCTTGATGAACAAATTAAAAAATATGGAGGGTTATATGGTTATTATTTTGTAAATATAAATCACCAAAACAGATTTTACCAAGACATTTAAGGTATAAAAGCGCAAGTAAAAAGGTTACGCTCTGCTGTTGCTGACTGTGAGGCATTAGGAATAGACTGCCATTTCTTTTGAAAGTTAGGAAACTGTTTATAGTTCAAACTCTAAATGTATTCAGCATTTGTTTTTGGACAACATATCGGACACTGGCACTAGAACCAGATTGTTTCGACAGGTAATCATGCATTATGACCTCCTCAATTGTGGTTCAACATGCAATCCTGCACTAAAATTGGGTTAAAATGAGATTGGGAACGGAGAATAGTTTGGGTTTGAAATTGGGTTTAATTTATACATAGTCATCCCGGTGCAGGCCTCCTGCTGCATATCTCTGTTCACTATACCACACTATCATTGGAGGCTGTTTGGCTCTGACAATATACTGTGCTTTTAGTCATGGATTTATATATGTTCCTCAGTTTATCTCAGTTGCTGTGTCACAGTGCTCTGTCAGAAACTGAATGCCAAATGTGAACCTGCTGCATTTTAATATTCACCTAATAAAAGATTAAATTTCAATGATTTGGATGAATTGAATAGTAATGGATGGGTAGATTAGATTGACATACTAATTGATGCTTGTAATTTAACTATTATAGACTGCCTGACTTTGTCGGTGAACCTAATCAGCAATGCTGCTTTTGTGAGGGGATTTATGTTTGTGTAGCAGGTTGGAAAAGGCTACATGTTTAGTTTTGTAAGGAAACCAAATACCCCCTTATTTTTTGTTTATTATTGTGACTTATTTTGACATTGTTATGCGTTGCCAGACCAAGGTTATATCTCATTATGCCAGTAGATGGTGCTCTTGCACTGCTGTGGAACTACCAGAGACTCGCTATAGGCTCTGCGCATGCGCAGCTCAGGAATAAGTGAGCTCCGTCCTGAGCAAGACGCTAACTTCGCTGTCCTCTCTGTTATTAAAACACAAGTACTGAGAAACAAACTTTTGTTACCGAACTGGTTCTGAATGTCATGTAAGTTGAGTAACAACTGTTCGGCCATATTTTGAGATTATTGTGATGATGTCGTTTTGTGGTATTTTGTTGTAATGAGCATTAGTGTATCATCGGCATAATGCTATTATGTTACGTAGCACTATAAGTATATGCTATGACAGTGGCAACCCGCGACTTCAGAAAATGTGTTGTAGTGTTTGTTTTAGTGTTAGCCAAGCAGTACTGAGTACATGTGTTAAGGGGAAAGTTGTAAGTTGATGAAACAACATTTGCAGTCGTCTGCCGCTATGTTGTGCTGCGTTCGGGGGACGCCATGTTCAAAAGTATATGGCGCGAATGTGGGGAAAGGTTGTGTGAAGGTGGGTTATTTTGGTATGTTGTTATGCTTTAGCCGTAAGTGTTTCGATTAAGTTGTATGTAAAGTTATTTTGAATTAGTTTGTATTTATTTTACTTTTGAGAGGATACTTTTTGTAACTTTATTTTTGTTTATGAAATCTGTTATTTTATGGGAAGAATCCATGGTTTAGTGTGATTTCTATTGTGTATATGTTGCAGAAATAAATGAACTGCGGCCTGAGCAAGACGCTTACTGCGGTGTTTTCTCTGTTAATCCAGTTTGTTTGCTCTCTAGCCTGTGTGCCACTTGCTGCCGGTCCAGATTCCCGTAGGTCTGATGCCGGTAACATTTGGGAAGTTTAGAAAATTCTTGAGAATGCTGTGATTTGTTCAAAATGAATGAAGCTCAGTTATGACTGTTGCATTAATAAGGGAGGAACTGTTTGTGATTGGAGAGGCTATGATGATAAGAAAAAAAAAATGGAGTGAATACTGCATGATTATGTGCCATTCTTTAGCACACCTGAACTTATTTTAGAGAGGTACAGCTTCAGTGGGAGAGAATAATTCACACAAATTTTATTAGCGCCTCATAATAGGTGACAGATGTGACATTTCCTGTCACTGCCCATAAACAATGATGAACACAATAAAGACAGCACAGGGCCTGTGATATGATGATAACAGCAAGAAAAAAATAATTAATTGCTCTGGGGCTTATTAAATAATAGGTTAGAAGGAGAATTCAGCATGTCCCTTTAACATATTCGTCATGCATTTCTAGCTCCATGGTTTGATGAAACTGTACAAATAAGATTATTATAGGAGAAGAAACTGATTGGTTGCAAGTGTAAACAACTAAAAAGATGACTTAAATTTGACCATTATTTTATTTTTTCATTCATAGGAATTTTATTGTCTTGTGATCAAATATAATCAATTGTCTTTATTCTGCATTACAGTTTCCTGACTTTCTTGCTGTATCAGACTATACTATCTTGGATGTGGTTTGTTTCTTTATGACTGTTGTGCTGTAACAGCAAAACTGCATAAGTTTCAGTTGAGGACTACTCGTATTTTTGTTTTGTCTACTTTAGTATGAATTATTTTGGTAAATTTCTCATAGCCCCATAACAGAAGCTGTTGCTTGCATTTGTTACAAATTTTGCATCCCCTGTTGCCTTGTGCACCTTAACGTCTGACAGAAAGGCTACCAATTACTGGAAAATATACAGTTTTTGGCTGCTGTCCGACTGCTTGTTAGCAGAAATAGACTGGGTCAAGATGACCTGCTGAAGTTCAAATCAAGCATTAGATTCGGGAAGAAAGGTGATTTGAGTGACACTGAACAAAGCATGATTCCATCTCTGAGCAACACTTCAAACCTTGATGCAGATGGGAGCAGAAGACTACACTCAATGTCACTCCACACAGCCAAGAACAGGAAACTAAAGCTACAGTTTACGAGCTCATGAAAATTGAAGAAGAGAAGATTGGAAAAAAAAACATTGCCTGGTTTGACAACTCGGAGCATTTGGATGGTAGGGTCAGAATTTGGTGTGAAAGCATGGATTTGTTCTGGTTGCTGGTGTCGGTGTAATGGTGCAGGTGATATTTCTTTGGGTAAGCCCCTTAGTACCAACTGAGCATCAATTAAATCAGGGAACTCCAGTCCTTGAGGGACAGTGTCCTGAGACTTTTCCACATGTCCCTGTTGCAACACACCTGAATAAAATTAGGTCATTAGCAAGAGTGTAGAACTTGACTGCATGCTGAAGTGGCAACCACTAACGCTACTTCAGTAAATTTAAGTGGAAAAATGTACTTCTAAAAGTACTTTTATTGCACCATGTTCATTCACTCATGAGCTGCTATAACATGAATCCAATGGCTGAATTGCCACCTCAGCATGCATTCAACTTCTATACAGTCTCACTAATGACCTACTAATTGTATTGCAACAGAGACACACGGGAAAAGTTTCAGGACACCGGCCCTGGAGGACTGGAGTTTGAGACCCCTGGATTAAATACTATGACCTAGCTGAGTGTTGTTCATCTCCATTCAGCAGAGCACCTTTGGATGTGGTGAGGAGAATCTGCAGCAACTGTGTGATGGTATTACATCAATATGGATTTAAATCTATAAGGAATATTTCCAGCATGTCATTGAACCTAAATCATAAAGAATTAAGAGAGTACTCACAGCAAAAGAGGTGCCAACTGTTTCTAGTAATTGCAGACCCCCCCAGCCTATCCATTTAATACTAGCCTAGTCTACCTTACAGCAGTTAGAAACATAAATACTCCATTTTGCTATTATTGAATAAATATTTTCATATGCTGTATTTCAAATTTGTTAGTTAATGCTCACTCCAAACTTAATGTTGAAATATCTATCGATCTATCTAGCAAATATCAAGTCTTTAGTCACTGTCAGCCTTTGTAAAGTAAGACCGCATGAAAGGTTAATAAATAAATGCTGTAGCAAAACTGAACGCGGGCTGCACCAGTGTCACCACTGGAAAGGTTATTGTGGCGCAATGTCACAAAATCTCTGAATACCTACATGTACAAGCCAATATGAGACAAATAATCTCAGCTTTTTGAATTCAGCTGGTCCAGATCACAAAATTTAAATGTTTCTCTAGTTTTTGTAGACAATTAAATAAAAAGGTTTCCACTCCCAAGGCCATTTAACCAAATTACATGACTAATGAAAAGTAATTGAGCATCCTGTAATTAATCCCAAGACAAACGGGCTTGTCATCTCCACTTTTATTCAGCATTTGGCCATATTTAAGTTTTAATTCCTCCATTTGTCAAACCTTCGAGGCCAGCGTAGAATTTGGAATATGTAGAAGCTGTAAAGAAGTTACGGATCTCAATTATTGTCATCGATTAAATGGATGTCTGGAGGGCTAATTTAGGATATCACTGTCTACTTGATTAACATAATTGATTTCCGCATGTCTCTCTTTATATTTTTGTTAACTCATTATTCACTTTTTGCATTGGTTTGTTTTGTGGCACTGCTCAGTCTTGTGTGCCGACTTGGCACTTTACTGACTTATTTATTATTATTTATTTTTTTTGGGCTGGCTTCCCGGGAGTTTATCCTTCTAAATGACTGACTGCCTGATTGACTGATTGGCATGATCAATTCAATTTAAGTGTGTGCGTGACAGATGTGGCAGTTAGCAGTGACAAAATACGGCTTAATTTTGACAGCTACACTCACATATGCTAACACATCCCGCTGTGACCTGCATATCATTGAGCAACTTGGTAACAATTGCTTATAATATTCTAACAGCTTAAATGTGATTGATTGCAGGCTGTTGGAGTGTGACAGTTGTATATTTATGATTGTCTGAATATAATGGACTGAAAGCTGACAATTTAGTGTCCTATCACTGTCTCTGTGGAGCTGTTTAGCTGAGCGGTGTGTGTTTTTTGCCTCTTGGACAGTCTGAGAGAAAAACAAACACTTCTCTCCACTTAAGATTGAGATGAATTCCCTGTGCTCTGATTAGGCTGAGATGGTTTGACTGGCCATTGCACACGAAAGACAATGGGCCCTAATAGGCTTTGCTAAATGGCCAGAACTTGGTCAATGGGGGAGAAACTCATGGTAGGGGAAAAGCCTGTCATAAACAAGAGTGTTAGAGAGAGCAAGAGAGTTAGTGAGTCAGTGACGGAGTGCGGTACACCCGAGATGGAGAGAAAGTGAGGGAGCGGTTTCCTGCACTAAGTGGCTCTAAATGGCTGTGGAATACAGTTAACGAGTCTGACCTGGCGGGGAACCACAGGGTAGGCGGCTGTCAGGTCAGGCCCGGCAGTCTGGGCATGTGTGAGTGTGCGTGCTTGCCTGTGTGCGCCTTGTGTATTTATTTGTTCGACTCCAGTAGCCAGCAGTCAAAATAATAAAGAATTCACCTGTCGAGTCAGCCTCCAAACACAAGCACCACCGTGCCACTCGCAACTGGGCCATAATAACCTTCATAATTGCTTCGGGCAGCACTGCTGATGGTAAAACCGTGGGTTTGTTTTTGTGTGCGTGTGTACTTGCAGGAGAAGAACATACACTTAGATGTCAGGTTTACTTCCAACTGGATATTAATTGTGATGGTGATTTAGTGTGACACTCATATACACCCAAAAACACACGCACACAAAATTGCAACCTGCAAGACATCGCTGTTACAAAACCACTTGTGCCTTCCCTGGATTGCAATTAACCTTCAGCAGTACAAATGCAACATGGATGTGTAGCAACACACATGGAATATAGAGCTGTTTTACACTCAGTTATTACCTTTTGCTCTGTAGTTCAACAAATTCTGCTTTTTCCATCACAGAAATAATCTTGTTCTTGTTCACAGTGAACCACAAGGCAGCATTGCAAATGTGAAAACTTTTGTTCCACTAACTGGCAAAATGAGGCAGGGATGGGGTTTGGTTCCCCCTTTTTTCCTTCTTTCTCTCCTCCTTTAATCTTCCTCTTTAAGTCTCAGGTGGAGTCGTTTGCAGGCCCACCTTCTGGTGGAGGCTTCCAGCTCGGGCTGTCCTTTCCACAGCTGTTCCGAGTTGACTAATCAAGCTCTGGGTATTTAAAGGCTGGATGTTGCAGCTGTTCTCTGCCACATCATTTTCACTATCATGTTGGTAATCAGGCCCTCCTTGTTATCTGCTAGTTTTACTACATAACCCAGTTTGTCCATCACCTTCCTATTTATGTGTTTGGAGGCCGTCCTATAAACACGGTCGCCTAGATCCCAACTTGCAAACACATTCAGCCACTCTAACCTGCGTCAATCCGTCAGTCACTCAATTACCTTTGCTCCCTGCAAAGAAAATGACTTATCTGTGCTTCACTGAAGTCTCTGTTCATGAGACAAATATGCAAGATAGTTAAAACAACAGCTGATGGTTTTGTTGAGTTTGCTCCTTGAGTTTGATTTAAGCAAAAATATAACATGCAGAGGTGTAAAAACAGGCGTAAAATGTCTGTTTTCTAAAAGCAAATCTTGCACAACTTCTGTGTCTGTGTCAAACTCAGCTGGGTTTCCCATGGCAGAAATCATTGTCATGACAACCTGCTCTTCAGCTATGACTCGCCATCCAAACAGCTGTTTTTAGCTGTCTACAGTGTCCAAGATGAAAGTTGGTGCTTGGTCAGGAGTACAATCAGAAATACGTTTGTTGTTTTTTCTTTTTTCCGGATTCAAAGGGTTTTGCACAGTAAGGTGACTTCCATAGTCCGATTAACAATGCAGATGTCTACTGGAAGGATATTGTTCAGTTGAGATCAAGGGCACTACATATGCACAACTGCAATTGGTCAGAACAAGACTTTATCGAGCAAAAAGGTAGCAGCTGTTTGTCCAAGGAGACTCACGGAAAGAGGAGTTCTGCAAAATTCAGATCTGCTGTTATGCCTCATATACATCTTATCAGTTTTTTTTTTTTTTTAGCTTACCCAAATGCAAAACTCTACATTTTCTTGTATCATTTTAAAACAATAAAATAATAAAATATAAATATTCTTACTATAAAAAGCCTAGTATACGCATTCATTATTCACTGCTCAGTAATTCCAGGGACTACAAGAACCAAGAATGCATAGACAGATGTTTGCTAGTTAAGATTTTATGTTTCATAAAAATAATTTAATGTGCCAGGTAGGCTGTTAGGTCACTGAGTGGGCAAACTGCCACCTCATAATTTGGACCTTAACCTTGAAATTCTCATCACGGGTTTACAGTGACATAATCCCTCCTGATTTGCGCTTGTGCTTCTTTTTTTTTATTTTTCTTCTTGTTTGTGCAGATATGTGAGTGGCTGACATGGATGATTGTTTATTCACGTGAAAACACAGCTGGGCATCTACTTAGGTTTATTTATTTTTTGCCACATATTATATACATAAGAGATGGGTAAACATATGCATGTCTGTTTATTCACAATTGTTTGTTAATTGTGATGCTAAATCATTCTGACACTGGTGCACACGGAAATGTGCGTCACACAAACCCAAACATGTACCAACAGCTGCATGAACATGCTACTTACAAGTCATTTGTGTTTCCCCTAGAAAACAATTAACCTTGAGCACAATGAATGAAATCTGGTAGCCAAGCACTGAACGGTGCATACAGAGTAGGGGGGTCCTGCTGTTGCTCGTTAGTGACGTGTATATAATGTATAGATATGAAGCTGTGCCACATGTTTGCATAAATATCAAGGCTTTCACTGTTCCAGAAAGTATTCAGTGCTTCTATTCTCAGCCAGGATTTATGTATGAGTCATATGCTGATTGCTGACCTCGATCACTGCGTTTTGTATCAGATGAATATGCTGTACATCACACTAGCTATATTTATGCTTTGTTAATTATATTTTGAACTTAAATAACTGATTGTGATCTGTGCTTCAAGTCAAATGAAGATTAAAAAATTATATTAGGTGGAAAGCATTATGGATTTAGATTAATAACATCAAACTCGATTGTCAGATTAAAGTGAGTTTTTGTGGCCTGGGTAGAGGAACAGAAGTTGAACTCTGAGGGATGAGACAGGGCGGTGTCATTGTCACTTTCTTTAAGCTTCATCAGCTCCCCATGAGATGCTTAAAGAAAAAACAAAGGGACAGAGGTGAAACAGGAGACAAGTGCAGATGTGGGGAAAAAAGGGGTGGAGGAGGAACTGTCAGCTCGACGCAAGAAAAATAGAGTTGTTTTTTTTTTTTAAACTGGATGGTTTGAAAGCAAAAAAGTCAGCTCCTGTAAGCCATCCATTTAATATGGACCATGTTGCATCCCAACAAGCTAATACCCCAATGATTAACTTGTTGGCAGTGTAAACAAGAGCACAACTCCACCTGAAGGGCAAGGGTTATACTAAAACTTTGATGTTTTGATTGCAACATGCTGATGTCAGCCTGTTATGGTGTCACTGTGACCCTGGAGGAAAAAAAAGTGTTGCACAGCTCTCTCCATCCTCTTTCATATGACATATTACTCAATATGATTTCTTGAAATTTTTTTTCAAGGTCAAAGGTCAAGGTCAAATGGTTAGCCAACCTAGGTACTCGTGTCCCCCGAGGTCTAGTAGTCTTCTTTTTAAATTGTAAGTCATTGTTCATGGAAAACTTCATATTGAAATCAATAAATATTGCAAATATCAAGTTTTGAGTCACTTTGTAAAGTAAGAAATTATGGAAGGCTGATAAATGCGTTAGGAAAACTGAAATTTGATTGCACAATGGCACTAGTGCAAAAGCTGAAGAGTTGTATTACAAAATGTCTAAATGCCTTGACCTATCAGTCATTATAAGACTAACTTCAGCTTAATGGGCTCAGTTGATCCAAATCATCCACGAGATGTAAACGTTACTGTAGTTTTTGCAGATTAGTTAAAACAAAACAAGAAAAGAAAAATGCAGAGAGACGAAGATGAAATGAGAGACAAGTGGGTAGCTGTGGGGGAAAAAGGGGGGAGGAGAAACTGTCAGCCTGACACAAGAAAAATAGTTAGGTTGGTCTAAACAGGATGGTGTGAAAATTGTCTTTTTTTTTTTTTTTATCTTCCCAAGGAAGCTGGAAACCATCACTTTAATATGGAACGGTGTTTTATACCAGCAAGTTATTGTGCGTCATACCCCAATGACTCACATTAGCTTGTTGATAGTGTGAAAGCTTGCGTTCAAAATGTTTTGTGTAATAATGTGCTGCGTCAATTCATTGATTTGACGGGGCATCCTGCCCTGCAGATGGAACCCACTCATATTTTAGTAACGTCGAATGACGACAGTGTGTTCGTCTACTGTGAAGTGGATCCAAGTGATTTGAATAAGTGTGAATTGGTCTTAATTGGTCTAAACATGGACATTAAAACTGTCCTGAAGTTACTGGAAGCAACTTACATTATGTGAAATGTGCCAGAAAAGTGAAAACATTCTCTGCCCACATGGTTATTTGCACTTACATCGCTTAACATACCCTCTTTGAGATTCAATTTTTCAATAAACATACTTTTAAATTTTTTGTTTATAAATTATGAGCTTTTCTGTGGTGTGTGTGTATATAGCATGTGTGCTAATATAGGGTGAAGAATACTAGTTAAGGACTAAGTTAGCTGAATGATACTTGGCCAAAATATAAGTATTGTCAGCTTTATATTTTTTTAATGCCCAATGCCCTTCATTATGGAACTGCATGATGGGTTTGTCTCCTAAAGCAAAACAACTTAAGAAACCCAAGCAAACAAAACCGACTGAATCAAACCGTAGATTTGGAGAACCATTACATTCCCGGTAGGTGATAATATAAACTGAGACTTATTAAGTGTTATTAAGGGATTTGCTGGTAATTTGCTCTCTCACATCTGCGTGACCATGCATGTTTGGTTGAGTGTGTTTTGCTGTTGTGCTCGGGACTCGGGAGCATCATTAAAAATGTGGTTTAGATCTGGCGTTTACCGAAGGAGCAACAGGAGCCGTTTAATTGCAGTTTTAACTCTCAACTTTGTCACGGTGGTTTCTTCACTGAAGTGTTCGTCCCACAGATTTAATTGCTCACAGGTGTGAATGGGGTTTCTAAATGTGTTGCCCCTGCTGCCTGCCCACAGTGGGAACATGATTTTCTCTCAGTTTATGCAGAAATATACCTGAGCTTGAAAAGAATGAAGAGAATTAAATTGCTAAAAAATAGAAATCTTATATAATAACTTATATAAACACACATAATGAATAGGAATGGAAAAAATATATCTGCAGTTATGCAACTGCTTTTAGCAAAGAATATTTTGGTCTAAACAGCCAAACTCGTTTTATATTGGTCCGTGCAATCTGGCCAAAATTACTCCAAAATCGTAGCAGTATGTTCAATGTCAGCATTGTTTGTACAGCTATTTATTTAGAAGCAATTCAAGCTGTGCTTTCCTGGCCCTGCTGTAACAAGCTTAGTCACTTTCAAAGAGCCGATAAAAGCTCCATGCAGCTGCCTACTCTTGTTCCTCTTCTGCAAACATGGAGATTAGGCATGAGTGAATGTGTAGGTGAAGTTAAGCGCCTGGATCAGATTAACATTCAGCAGCAGTTGTGACTTGATTTCTCATTATTCGTTATGCATTATCGTTTGTTCACTGCTCTTGTAATTATCTCTAAATGCAAAGAAAAATTTCATGCCTCACAATCGTGAATGACACAGTGCCATGTAATTATCTCAGTATTATAGACATAAACATCATATTAAATCACCAGAGCTGCTGAATTGTTGATAGCTGTTTGAAAAGGATTTCCTTTATTTTGTTGGCCTGAGTCAATTGTGTAAGCACGTGTTAAGCCAAACCCTGACTGCTTTCAGTTTTCAATAATCAGCAGTAACACCAGTGTTATCCCAATGACTGTCTCGTAGAAAGGTAGTTCTCAAATTTGAGTAATTTGAATGCCTGCTGCATTTTCTTGGGTTTTCTACAGGGGTCCAGGTATTGGTGTGCAACCTGAGGATCTTGTGATTGATATTAATTTGGCATATAATCTACTTTCCTGTCTCATCATTTCCTGTCTTACATTTCTGTTTACCTGCTGCCAATCCAGTGCGCCGTTATAAAATCTCGTCAACGTCATTTAGATGCCTCTTCACAGTACAGCATGGGTTTGACTGCAGTACCGTGAAGGCAGACTGGAACAGCTTAAAACAACTTGCTCAATCTGCACATTTGGAACAAATTGAGAGCAAGATTTTTCAGTGTAAAACATGAACCAGAGGAGAGGCAAATTATAATGTATGCCAAAACCAACCTGCCAGTACAGACACAGGTGGGAGACAGTAACAGCACTCACTACCCATCCTTACAACCCATCCTCTGCCAGTGCTGTGATGCAACAGCTGTGCCAGGGGACAAAGACAACACAGCGTAACCAGCACTTGAGTGGCTGAATAGAGCAGACATGAGTCTCAAGGCTCTCCTGTCTGCTGACCAACTTTCCTGCACAAAAATGTGAAGACACATGGAAGTGTGTTTGACATTACATTAATAGTGAGAGGATGTGATGTGTTACTGCTTTGCCAAACTGAGCTGTTGTACGCCACATCCATCATTCAGTTATTTAATAATTGACTTTTCCATCCATCCTGCGCTCCCAAAACTCATTTTCTAAAGAAATACCCCGAGACCATACTATAAGAGCTGGCATTGCTATAATATGGTCTCAGCAGTGGATTTGACATTGTTTTTGTGGTTCCTTTACAGGTTAAGTGTGTCCAAAATAGTTTAATATGCATATCTTTTGGCTCTGAGTGTGTAGAGGGAAATTAAGTTTTTTTGTTTTGTTTTTTCAGTAGATTCAGTCTTATCACCCTGCCTTGCTTGCTGAGAGTTGCCAGGTTACCAGACAGACATTGCTTTTTGCACTGCATGAATATGCTTTGGGGTTATGAAAGGTTGTTTTCGCATTGCAGGTTCAGTCTTTTGGGGAAAGTGTAGTTCAGACAGAAATTAAAAAGAGCACTCTGTGTGCCTTCTCTTTGTGTGCTTGTATGAATAAAAATATTCTGCCTTGCTGTGTCATATTTTCGTTACCTTCGTTAGAGCCATTTCTTTGCTACAAGCTGACTGATTGTATATTGTCATTAGTCACTGTAATGTGGCACCAAAATGAGTTTGTATTTAACATTCAGAAAATACTGGCTGCACACATAGCTCCATAGATAGATAGTCAATATCGTCACCATATCTTCACCTTCCTACAAGGCTACTCAAAAAAGTTTCTCCATTAGTTAACGCTTCAATTTTAAATGTGATTAATCTACCTTTCTTAAGGCACCATTACTTAAATGCACTTAACTGATCCAGCTGTGTCAGCTGATTCTATACTGATTTCTAACTTTTGATTTATATTAAAAATGGGTGAAAGAGTAGCAGTCAAACAACATTTGTGAAGGAAAAGTTTATTTGAAGAGTTTCGGTCAGGATTTCGATTAAAGGTTATGAACAGCATTTCATACCTTTCACCATAATATTTTACTATGGATGTTAGAATACACCGTCGGTATTGCAGCAGTGGTTTGAACTAGAGCAGGACGATATGACCCAAAATATTTATCACGATATACATTTGAAAATTTGCAATAACAATATAACTGATGATAAAATTGACACTGGACAAAATACTTTACAACTCCACAACTTTATTAGTGCAAAAAAACCAAACAAACATCAATGTATTTCACTTAAACAAGCAACTGTTTTTTATGTGCATTAAAGTTATATAAAAACTTAACAGTGCAAATGCAAATCCTTGCTGACAGTTTAACCAAAAGGCATTTCCAGTTGAAACTGGCCGACATATCCTCAGCATAACCATGTATAATAGCCACAAAACTTAAAAAGAGGTTATACACACACACAATACGGTAATATTATGTTGAAGCACAGTACGTATCACTCCGCGAGGCTCCTACCTACGATAGCCGTAATGCTCCGACAATCCATCAAGCGGTGCGGGTTCGTAGCTTAGCAAAGTCGTACTAAAACATTTGACAGATTTTCGAGTGCCATGTACAACATAAATCGTTTCGAGGTCAGTAAACACAACCAGAATTCATACATAAGGCACACGGGATAATAAGGGGCTCTGTCAAAGGATTGATTTTTAAGTGTTCCGTATTTTCCAAATAACGACAGCCCGCTAGCATGCGCTACCAAAAATGGTGCTTTGTTGTGTATCTGACGGATAAAAGCCAAACCAGTTCCACACCACTGAAGTTGCAGCATTTTTACAAACCAATTCTGGTTCATCAGTTTCATTCAACGATTCGCTTTCGCTCTTCTCATTCTGCGTCGCTGACATGCTTTTTCCGCCATGTGCGTATGAAAATAAAAGCACTGCGCATGCGCGTTTTACCCATATTCCATCGCGATATTTCATTTTCTAATCGTTGTCCAACATTATACCAGTATTACCGTGAATGGTATGATATGGCCCAGCCCTAGTTTGAACCATATCTGCTTCCAGTTTGTGCATGTTTGCACACAAGGGTTAGTCAGAGTTCCACAGGGTTCTGTGCAAGGACCAATACTTTTTACATTATACAAACATTCTTTAGACGATATTGTTAGAACACTGCATATATTGTCATTGCTATGCAGTTGATACCCAGCTTGATTCATCTATGAAGCCAGACGATACTGATCAATGAGGTAATCTACATGCATGTCTTAAAGACATATTACTGGAAGCCATTACCTTGGCCTCCAGTAACAATGTGAGGAATCTTGGAGTCATTTTTAACCAGAATGTCAGTGTGCATATTAAACAAATATCTACAACTGGTTTCATTCATTGGGCACCCATTGTGTCAGCTGCACTGATAAAATGTAAGGAAATCTTTAATGAAGTGAAGAAAATTGGCCACACTTTCCATCCTGGATGTCCATATTGTTAAGGTATACTGTGATGATAGCATGGATGGCTCTTTTTAAAAGGCTTTTTGGATACTTTTATTCCAGAAAGAAAAGGTCCATTTAAGTTGGGAAAGTATACTCAGTTATATTTTCAGTGTTGTATGGTATGTCATTTTTATTGTCATCACACCACCAGGCATGCAGGTGGCATGGACACCCAAGTTTGTGAATGTGATAACATGAGAACAAAGCAACATAGGAGTTTCAAATTTATACCATATGTGCTAGGATGCTGAGGGGTAGCAGCTGATGGCTGTCAGTGTTGTTCTTTTTGTTCTCTTTAATTTTTTTGTTTCCACTTAACTTGGTTAATATCATGTGAATAAATCAGGTGTCCTCTGAACTTCAGTTCACCTCATGAAATATAAGAGGTTTAATCAAACTTGTCAAGCTAAAGCAATTCATGAGCAGAATAAGCCAACTAAATATTAAAATAATCTATCTCCAAGATACCCATCAGTAGAATGATGACGTGATGGTCGGACCAAGTATTCCCAGCTTCTTTTACGTTACACTCATGTGGGATAATTACTCTCATACATAACTCGCTACCGTTTCACCTTATCAGCATTAAGGAGAATTGATTTGGTAGTTATCTGATTATTCAGTGTGAAATTCTCTCAGGTTGAATCTGGTCAATATAGACCTAATAAGACAACCCCTCCTTTTTCAAACAACTGTTCTTTTATCTCACTACCTTGCCCCAAACTTTATTAAAGGGGACGATTTTAATCTAAGACTTCACTCTGATATAAAGCTACAGGAAAAGCAATTTTTTATCAGCAGACTTGAAACTAGTTAGTAAACTATATTAAGGAGTTAACTGATGCTTGGTGAGAAGAAAACCTTTTGTCATTACTCTCATTAATTACTATACATTTTCCAGAATTGACTAGTGCCTGGTCACTTCAACCTTAATGTCTACAATTATACACTGCTGGTATGATAGTACAATGATTTAAGATGATTCCCTGGTTTCCCTCATTGTGAACATACCTATACCCTTGCATTATCCTCCAAGATGCCATCACCTACCACTCTGGCTTAAAAATCCAGAATTCATGAAATTAATTGGGGGCATGACTTGATTATTATTTTGAAAATAACACAGACCTGTTAGTTGCTGCTTTGCACTGGGAAAGTTATCATTTAAAAGAGGTCAGATGACAGCCTTGTAAGTTTTAAGCACAAATGTTCCAGACTGTAGGTGGAACAGTAAAAAACAAACAAAAAAGCCACACTAAACAGAACAAGGTAGACTGAGACAGATTTCTTTGAAAATCCCTATCAACTGTTGTTTTTTGAAAGAGAATGCAACAGAAAATCTGATGAAACTAAGACAATTTTACTAAGAGCTGGGTGAAAAAGCAAGGTTGCTGGTTTGGCATATTAAACAGCAAGAAACACAAAAGATAATAAACTCTGTACAAACAGATAAAGGGGCTACTGAGCCAAATAAAATGATTGAGAATTGAACATTTCCTGTCACAACTAATGTAGCTCAGAGTAATCAGTCTCAATTTTGCAACAACAAAAATAATTTCTTGACCTTTTAGACTTTGCACTCCTAAATGAAGACTTCTTGTTTTCCAAAAAGCTGGATCTACAAAAATATCTCAAGCTGTTTGGGGTTAGAAACTCATGGGCTGGATGTGAAGCTGATGCCTCCCTTTCTTGACAAGTATCAAAACCGGCAACCACCAATCGCTTTTTTTTAATTCAATGACTGGTTGTGGCTGCTGGAGGTTGCTGGTAGTTGCTGTTAAATCGATTTATAAAACCCCAATCATGCAGGCCTAAAGGTGGGCTAGTGACCCCCTGGTAACAACCAATTGATGGGAAAAATGTTTACTCTCTGACTATTCAGCGATTGACTGAGGAAGGTCTCTAGCTGTCACTGGGTAGGTGAAACTGATCACAATGAAGTACACACTTTCTGCTAGGGGGTCACTCTAGCCCTGCGAAACAGGCCTAAGGTGATGCTTTAGCTGTCTGTGCTAGCACCCAAAATGCCATGCCTTTGATCATGCGTAAATTATAGCAATCATTGAACTTAAAAAGGGTGAGCTATATTAAAATAAAAAAAACCATATGAAAGGTAAACATACATAGAGACCAATTTTTGTACCAGGCTAGGAACATCTTTATTTCTGCTTTAAGGTTTACTCTGTTTGGAAGTTGACCTCAAGTGGTTATTAGAGTTGTTACCACTTCCATGTTGGCTTGTTTTTTCAAAGACTGTGGCTTGGCTACAGCACAATCTCCATTTTCGGTCTTGTAGTCTCTCAGGTTTGAAGTGCCTGTTGCTGAGAAATCAGTCTTGTTGGTAAAAAAATATATGTTGGATTTTTTCTTGCAAGTAACTGCTAAAAGAAAAGATGCGTTCCAAGAAGTACCTTTCTTCTTCTTTTTTTGTTCTTCCTCATGACACATACTGACCTTATCTTGTAACTTTCTGCAGCTGCTCCTCACTGTCTTGTAACTAAGCCTGAGACATGAGCTCTGCACACTCTGCCTCTCATCTTTCTCTTAACACCAGTCTCTACTGCATGAGGGTACTGAGTCACGCTCCCTGCTATGTGCCATGCCTGTGGGGAGTCTCGTCAGTCACCCAGACCTAGGACACCTCCTGACAAGGTCACAGAGGTCTACCACTCTGAGATTAAAACAGCTCCATCCATCCAGCCAGTTCCCCCTCCGGGCAGCCATTATCATAGCAGATCGCCATGCCAAAAAGCTCAAATGGATATGTAGTGCACAGACTGTGACCTTCCAACCGACTGCTGTCATTTTTGGGTCTCTCTTTCTTGTGAGATGGCGGTTTTTGGTTGGTTGGTGGTCACCTTTTTCTGTTATGGGGGAATAACGGTGTTTTAAGAAGCAGAAAATGTCATAATTTTTGACTCTGTCCAAAATTTCGGTGTTGTTTGAGTTGTTTTTCGTGTTCATTTTCTTTTTTGGATGCATGCGTGGCATCAGTTTGAACCAGACCAACAGCAGGGATGGGCAGGCAGCCTGGTTAAGGTCCCAGTGCCCAAAGGTTTCACACAAACACAGCTGTCAAAACTGGCACACAATCTTTATTAGTGCACACACATTTGCTCGTGTGAGTTTTGTCCAACTGATGGTTCGCCTTGGGATTAAGAGTGTATTCTGGCAAGCCGACTCAGGAGCACTCAAGCTTTTATCCATCCATTATTTCTTCTTTGGGGTTAAAAGTCAAGTGTATTGGGCATCAAATACTTTTTGTCCATATACAGAAAAAGTGCAGAAACGACAGTGGTTTTTCGCTGCAATTCATGATTTCCTTTTTAACAGTGCCAAACATTTATTGTTGCTACAAATGACCCCTGGCATTAATGGCACTGCTACTTTGTATGCATGTAAGAAAAACAATGGCCTGTCTTTGTGAAGTTTCAGCTTCACCTCTGTGGATTTCCTGTTGGTGCTATAACTCCAAAGACATCCAGTTGAGATTAATTGGCTACTATAAATTGCCTGTAGGTGTGAATGTGAGTGTGAAAGGTTGTCTCTCTCAGGGTGTCAGACCTGTGATTGTCTGGCAACCTGTCAAGGCTGTACTCTGCCCAATGTCAGCCTGGTTAAACGATAAGCATTTACAGTTGATGGATTGATGAATGTTTACCTACAATTCTTTGTTTTTTTGTTTTATAGTCATATAAAATGGACTAAAACCATTAGTGAGTACTCTTGCACAGAGTGTATGTGATAAGGGTCTGTAAATAGCTTTTAGCGCTTCACTGTCTCCAAATTTGAAACTAATTTTCTTTCCATTTAAAGGTGAGGTAAACAAAGCTTTTTTTTTTTTTTCCCCCTGCAGCAGCAGGTAAAATAACACTGCCGTCATATCCGACTATTTTATGAAAAGCTTTTAGACATAATAAGACCCCTGAATTAGACTCCATGTGCTCTGGAAAGTTTATATTTAAAACCCAATTGATTCATGTCCTATAGCACTGTCCATACGTTTGTGGTTACATTATGTTTGTTGAAGACCATTTAATAGTGAAGAAAGCCAGTTTAAGCCGAGAACTGAATTTCGCCATGTCCACAGCAATAAAGGTCATCAAGACTATTATAATGTATCACTTTCCACAGTTAGGCCCCATTCACACAGCCACAGAGACCGGTTGGCAACCACATGGCTGGGGAAAAATAACTAATGAGTGATCCCATTGTTACCACTGGTTGCTAAGGAAAAAAGTGTATTCCTCAATTAGCGAATGGTTGGTTAAAGTTCCTCCCTGTTGCTAGGTGAAATTGGTTTCAATGAAGGTGCTGCACCGAAAACCCCATTGCACTTGCTTTGGTATAGTAGCTATCAGATTTCCACAGTTGCCCATAGTTTATATGGAAGTTATCTTGTAGATGACTTGTCTACAAGCACTCAGCAGTTTTTTAACTTAAGAGCACTATGCAAACAGGAAACAGACTGTTCATGCTCAAAATAAAAGTTGCACCTTGAAAAATGTGCTAGTCTTATTGGTAAAGTACACTTTTTTTAAAAGGCAAATTGTCTATGTTTCCAGTTTGTGTCACACTTTTTCAAGTTTCTCAACTGCTTGCAGACAAATTTCAAAATTCAAATTCAAATTTTATTTGTCACGTACACAGTCATACACAGTACGATATGTAGTGAAATGCTTGGACAACTGCTCGTGACCTAAAGAAAACAAAAAGGAAAAGGCTATGAATAAGATAGGAAATAAATATGAAAAATTAAAAAGGGTAAATTTAACTAGGAAGGAATAAAATATAAATT
>NW_024582757.1:0-17716 GCF_018398535.1 Haplochromis burtoni
AATGTTAACTTTAATACTAGATCAATGTTGCTACATACTGGCAATATTAAAATATTAAACTGCTACCTATATTTTTTTAGTATTTACAAATTTACTACTAATAATCTACTCTAGAAAGATCAGCGTTCTATAGTTGGAAGTAATGTATTCAGGTAAAGCTGCTATTTCTTTTTACAAGTGTAACATTAACATATATGTTGGTGCAAAAATACTAATACAAAGAACAAGGAATAAAACAGAAAAGTACAAACAAAGAATACTTGATTGAAGGACAGCTATGCCAAGTAGAATACCAGATATACAAGTTTTCCTCAATGGAAAACACCAACTTGATGTCATGTGAGGTGAGTGAAGCAATAGTTATCTTTAGAATTTATCTGTTGCTCAAAGTTCCCCTGGGTTTTCACCCAGACCCTTCTAAGTTGAACTGGTAAGCGCCTTATACTTTAGACATGTAAATATGAGTCTTTACTGTAAGGTGTAAACACACTGCTCTGTTTCCCAAAAATGAGTCTTATAGTCCATACAAAGGTAATAATATATGTCTATGTGAAAGAGCAAATCAAAGTGCCTAAAATCTGCACATTTACAAATTGCCATTATAGTGGAGCACATAAACTTACGGCTTTTTGCTGCTGAGTTTAAAACTATGCCTGTAGAAAAGGGAGGATAACAAAACACCCTGAAATCATCAAACTTTTCTTTTTTAGATCCTGGTACTTCCAAATTCACTAATTCTTTTATGAAAAGAGGAGCATCCATTCGTCGGAGTCTGAAAATGGTTACTAAGAAGGATACTGATAAAGTCTCCACTAAGTCCATCTCTGAGGCCTCAGTGGAGGAAGACATGGAGGAGAAAGAGGAGGAGGAGGTTCTTAGAGAAGAGATCGAAGATTGCTACGTACTGCCAAGTATCCCCCTCACACCACTGTCAGGTACAGTCTCCACTACATGTTCACGTTGGTTTAAATTGACTGTGACTTCATATAGCACATTTTTAACTGTAACAATTTTTCCACCTACAAGTGAAAAGGCAGAATAGCACCGTGTCTCGAATGTCCCCTAACATGTTTTCTGTGTATACATGCCACGCTGTAGTCTGGATCTGTCTCTTTACTGTTTGTTTTCGCAACAGACAAAGCCAATGATAAGAGCTTCCTTTGTCATGTAAATAACAGAGGGTCAGTTTATCTGTAGACACAGTTTCAAATCCAGTCTCATAAATGGGACACTGGTTTAGCTGTTAAAAAACAGTGATGGTGGCATCTTCTACTCTTAAGAATAAGTTGATGGATTTAAGAGAATTAAAATCTCTTTCTTATTTAGGGACTCTATGAAAATGATTGACAAGCTCGTTAACTATTATAATGCTGTAACACCAGCAACATCAACTTCCTTGCTTCCCTGAAAACCAGGATGGTCTCTTTTACCTGCCCTGCCCCATGGTTCACTATGAAATGCTGTTCCCTACCACCAGCCATCGACTTGAAAGGCTCGACAAAAGATCTGGTCCTACTGTCCACCTAGAGGCTAATAAAGATCATGTAAGGTCTTATAATATAAAGAAAAAGTTAACTTTCTCTATCAGCACCTTCAAGATTTATCCAGGCCTTTATGACTTTAATAACCTCCTGCAGTTTAACTATCTGGTATGTGTTATCTGATTTCATGGATAGATACAGTTAGGTATCATCTGCATAGGAGTGAAAATGATATTCTAACAATACTGCCTGGGAATGATGTATAACAGATTGAGTCCCAGCACAGAACCCTGCGGAACTCCATAATTAGCCTTTGTGAAGAAGACTGCATAAACAAACTGGAGTCTATTAGACATGATTCAGTCGACTGCAGTGCAGTATCTTTAATACCTATGGCATGCTGTAGTAAAATGTTATGGTCGAGAGTATTGAACCCTTCACTGAGGTCTAGCAGGACAAATACAGAGATGTGTCTGCTGCCAGAAACCAAAATGATGAACCTTGTCCTGCGTGTCACTTGAAGATTCAGCTTTTTAGATCCAATTAAAAAATAAAACCACTCACAAAAGATTGTCTGGAGAAAGCAGAATGTGTTGAAACAAAGTCTATCAGGCTTCTACAACAAGAGCAGAGTCATATAAAAATCAAAACAGAGCAGCGAAATAACACAAATTAAAGCAACATAAGGGCGAAGAGCCTTAAGCACATCCACAAAAGGCAAGGTGATAGGGTAACAGAGAGATAGAGACGTAATTTAAAGAAACAAAGAGAAAAGAAGTAACAGAAAGAGAGAAAAATAAAGCAAGGGGCACAAGAGACAAAGAAAAAAAGAGAAATATAAAAGAGAGTGGCAAAATGAAGAGAAAGGGACATGGACCCCCTATTGATCCTCTACTTAATCACACAAGCCAAGGTGTGAAAGTAGAGGATCAATAGGGGTCCATGTCCCTCTTTGGGGACACTCCCATAGGGCTTAAATCTGGGACTCTCCACCATTTGACCCTTAAACTGAAGAAGCTTCTCAGATGAGAGGTGGAACGTCTTCAAGCAACTTAAAAAAGTCCCGACGCTTTTCTTTCCAAGCTCCTTAGACTACGATGACCTGGATGACTGAGAACCTTCACAGACATTTCTTTATAATTTCTCAGTAACCTTAAAACCCATTAATCTCATGAAGAACCTTCAAAGTCATAATTTTTCACATCAAACGTGTAGAATCAATGATTACCTCCAAAGCACAGCATAGCTATGGTAATGGCATATTTAGTTAGTAAACATAGCTTACTACAGATAGCATAACTGACTACTACCTAAAAATGACTTCAGTATATAAACAAAACACTTAATATATTAATTATCTAAATATATAATAAAATGATTACTTATTCTAAAACACATTGCCTCCAATTTAAGAAAAAAGACTTTAGACATTTAAAATTAATTCAGATATTTCAACATTATTTAATTTCATTGGTATGCAAGTGTGCCAGGATACTGTACCAGCAGCTGAAATTGCAATTTGCAACAGCCTTCTTTGCTAGCCTATAGCAGGAGACCAATTCCAACTCACCATCTCCACAAAAGCTGCAGGTAGGTTTCATTACAGGGTAAAATTAAAGATCTTTGATGTTACTGAACTTTTACTTTATTAACTTTTGCTGTTTAACTATGATATCCAGTAAAAATGAGCAGTAATCCTATTTTACAAGGATTATACCGTAAATCTAAAATTAAATTCTTTGACATCAAGCAGCATCAAGCCAGTGTAACGATGTGACACCTGATGTGATGAATTGTTCTGGATTTGCTGTTTCTGAATGAGCTGCAATAAGTCTACTGAAGTTTGGCTTTTTTTGCTGCGTTTATGTTGACTGGAGCAGCACTACACTCTGATTTCTACCATTGTGGTTTCATAATGAGACATAACTGATTACAGGAGCTCTGTTAAGCCCTTGGTGATACGATTACTTCTGCTTGCTCACAGTGATGGAGATCAACAAACTGATAGAGACGGGGGAGCTGGAGGAGGCTCACCTGAACCTGCTCGCCCTGCGGCAGGAGTTTCAGCAGCAGCCAGAGTCGTGCTCCGATGGCTCAGCTATGGAGCTGGCCACGAGGGAAAAAGACCTCAACCTCCTCTATGGAACAATGAGGAAAAAGGTCAGCGACATAGTGTGCGACCCTCTCTCCGACAAAAACAAGAAGCTGCTGCTCCAAATGGCCCGCGTCATCCAGGAGGAAGAGAAGAGATTAAGAGAACCAGGAGGCCTGAAAGACAGCTGGATGGAGGCTTGGAGGGAATCGGTTAGTGCGGGTGTGCAGGTGAAGGTGCAGAGCGTTCACTTAGACAGAGTAGAGCAGAACTCCGCCTGGTTAGCTGTTCACTTGGGTCTGTTGGGTAAAGTCATTGTGGAGGACTTGGAGAATGTGAAGCAGGAACTGCGGTGGTCCTACCCACCCAGTTTTAAAGTCTTCAGCACTTATGTGAGAGGTTATAACAGAGTCGTTGCACAGCACCTGAAGAAGCTGGAGCAGCAGGTGACGGAGCTGAAGGATTTCTATGGTCTGCTGGACTGGATCATCAACAAGTACAAGAGGTGAGTGGGTAGATTGTTCAAATAGGGCTGTTGTATGTTGTGCATTATATTTCACTTTTTAGAATGATGTTAAACAGTATTTACTATTTATTGTGGTGTGATCACAAAAACTGGCATGCAGTTACTTATTGTAATGTAGTTTTGTAATGTAATTTCTAACTCTGACGCTGTACAGCTTCAAAAGCGTTCAGTCGTCTTTGTCCAACATGACATTTGTCATTAGCCTTGCAAACATAGTTTGTTGAAAGCAGCTACAAAATTGAAATTAACCCTATAAACAATCGTTATGCATCATTTTAGCCAGTCACACATTGCACTGTTGACAGACCGTACTCTGCCAAGAAGATTTTATTTTGGTAGCATTTGTCTGTCATTCTTACTGTACTTACTTACTTACTGCGATCATGTTAACGATCCATTAAAATTTGGCATACATCCACTTTCAAAGTCAAGTTAATGATTTATTGGTGGAAAATTGACAAAGAGCCTTAAAATTTAAAAACTATGATCTCACATGTATATGTATTGTCAACATATAGAAAATAATGTATAAAGATTTTAAATATCATGTCACATTTGACCTCTGACCTCTCCTTTAAGGCCAATTGATAGGCCAAAGTGATAATAATGCTATATAGATTTATTTAAAACTATGTTTTCTTTTTATTATTAAATTTAAAAAAAAACTTAAAGTCATTGTTTCAATAAAGCTCTAGATCTGTTGTCGAAAAAGGACAAGCAGCAAAAGTGGTCAGATGATGGGCACATTTCCTGTCATGGTTCTCTGTGTGGCAGGCAGTGATTGGACCCAAACGCAGGACTCTCAGATGGTATATTTAACTTAAAGGCAGCAGCATTTATTTGCAAAACAAACTGAAAAACACAATGCACGAGCACTACAAATAAAATTAAAACTCAAACTAGGATGACTGACCTAAACTGAGAGTTCATGGCACGGCATGACATAACCTGACTTGACTAAGAACTGTAAATAGAACTGAAACCAGCAGCCTAGAAATGATAACTAATGAATTCAAAAGACTATATAATAATTCAAAATACAAAACACTGGGGCATCGACCCAGGACCGTGACATATCCAGTAAGTGCACAACCCATCCTACCACAAATTAAAAGAGCTTTTTTTAAAAATATGTTACATATTAAAATGCTTTTTTATTTGATGATTGCAGCCAGTAAAAAAAAAATCACCAGCATTGTGTTTCCTCAGGTTTGAAACCTAGAAAACTGTGAAAAACTTGTGGTGTTGCATCTGAAAGCTGTGGGTGTTTGTTGGGCAGTGAAGGTCAGAAAAGCTCAGCTCTACAAGTCTTCATATTTCAGTAACTCTGCCTCTGCTGCTGTGATTTAGGCTATTCTTTATAGTTTTTTATGAATCTCCCATCATTACGTTAGTATGGTGAAGAGAATAAGTGAATTCAGGTGTTTTTTAGAATATACACAGAATACAGAACATGTATTTTGTGATTTAAATTGAATTCAGATAGCCTTTGTAATGATTGCATACAGCAAACAGAGACAGATGATATGCAATAAACTCCTCAGTCGGATTCTTTGAAGGCGTGATGTGTTATGCAAACATTATAAAAGGGAAAAGTGTGTCTGCATGTCCTCCTGCAGCTTTTTTATCATCTCAGATTTACAGGGGGAAGGCACCTAAAACCACATCTTCACTGTCCACATAAAAATGTGTTCACATATGGTGCAGACAGCCGTTTTAATAATACCCAACACAAAAGCAGGACTGCAGCTCCACAGTGAGCGTGAGTGAGGTAGGCAGTGCTGACATTATTTGTCGAATCAGGGCATGGGAAACATAAAAAAAACCTGTGCTCAGAACAACATTTGGGAGACCAAAAATAAACAGCTGATCTGATAAAAAGAAGCACAACACTCTCGAGGCCAAAATGGGAAAAATAAAATCAGGTCACGACCACATTTTTCACAGATTATGTAAAATAGGATCCTCTTCATAAAGCATAGCACAGACCATAATGTAACATGGTTTTCATAAAGCAAATACACTCATTCAATATTGCATTACAGTGTGCAAAGGATGTATTTAATATGAATATGTATGTATTTAATTGGATTTTATTTTAGAATTTTTTAAACATTTTAATTTCAGTTTCCTTCATACAACATCACAGGTAGGAAAATGTATTTTGGCCGATCATAGTACCACAAAATGTTGTGAACTGCATCTTGTTTCACTCCAACAGTGAGAGGATCATGGGAAGTCTGTCTCTGCAGCCAGACATCCAAGATGAAAGCACTGATCTGCAGCTTGAGGAGAACTTCCTGAAACAAGTGAAAGAGAAGTACTGCAGGAGAATGCAGGTGAGGTGCTCACACTGAGCTCACAACATACAGACTTTTAAATGTGTTTCTTGTTGGAATTTCTTCCATAGATGAAATTTTAGTCTTTCATATTGTTATTCTTTGTGTAATTATGAGAATGAGTTGAATCAAAAGACCATTGAGATATTATGAAGCACACACTTCATTACTATATGTCTTTATTATGCCTCACTTTAAGAATAATGTCACGTTAAAAGATCTGCTAACTGGTTTCGTGACTTTCATGACCTAAACTGAGCTGACTTGACATGAATCAATTGTGTATAATTGATTCGTTGGTTTGTGGATTACCATTTGTGTTTGCTTTAGCTGTCTTGGCTTTTATGACCTGGGTAGAACTTCTGAAGGGTTAGGGTGGATGTGTGGATAGATGGATGGATTGGTGGATGAATGGAAACCATGGAAAGAGAGGTTAGGCTGAAAACGAATGCTAGCTAGCTGGGTTAGCATAGTGAGCCCGTACACACAGACTCAGATACCAAATTATCAATTACGTAGATATAGATACCTAATTAGTGCTAGCATATACATTCAGCAAGATAGTACACTGAAAAAAACCCACATAAAATCCATCACACTCACAAACCAGTGTGTGATGTCACAGTAGCTAAGTGGCCATCAAGTGGTTATTTATAGAAATGCAGTTTTTGCTAAATGGCTTGCACATGTGAAGGAACACAAGGTGTCTGTCGCTAGGTATTTTCTGCTGTTGTTTTCTTCTAAAATTGAATAATTTGGGGGAATATGCATTAAAAGTCTAAATATTTAAAGAGAGATTGTTTTGAAGAAATGTAACAGAGTACTATCAATCTGTCTACATGCCAGATAGCCTCTCAGTAATGGTGGGATAAGTTGCAGTAAACCTCCAACATTCAATCAGATTAGAAGTTTAGTGATTAACTTGGTTACATGATGTCAGTGACTACAGGCCAGAGGTTTGTTTGGTTTTATTGCTTTCACATTCATGCCATAAAACACATTTACAGTTTGAGCACATTGATGTTGAACCAGCTACAATCTTGCCTTCAGAATAACATCAGGTCAGGTGACTGTTAATGTGACAGAGGTCACTAACACTCATGGTAACAACCTCCCAGAGAATAAAGACCTCAGTCTGCAGCTCTGTTTCAGGAGTATTGGAGAAAGCATATCCTCTGATAATTAACCCATCTACACAGTGAAGATGTCAATCATCTGTGATGTAGTTGCAAGTTTTTAGTTCACAGTCTGATGCACAGTACTGTTAAACTTCCAGTTAAAGACACATAAAACAATAAAACGTTGGTAGGAATCAAGCAGTTTCTTCAACAGATTGTTTAAAATCATTAACCAAGTTGCCTCGATCACAACTTAGTCACATAACCAAAACATGAGTATACAACATAGTACAACAAAAGCCTTTGATTTATTTTCTCGAAGTGCGTCAAACCCATTGACATGGTAATAAAACAAGATCACAGATAACTGAGCACATTATCAGTGTAAGGTTTTCTTACCATTTTCTTGATTGATTTTTATGTTACTGAAAAAACATATTCCTTGCTTATTGTATTTAACAGTTTTTTTTTACTAGTGAAAAACACAAAGATATTCACTGTACTTGCATATAAGAAACGAAAATACTCAAAGCATCAGTTTTGATGCAGCAAATGTTTGACTAATGGTTTCATTTCTGATATAGTTCTCAGAAGAGATGTTGCCACGGGTTGCTGAAACAGCTGTTTTGCTTGCACTTTAATGCTGACTTCCGCTCTGCTTGGCTCTTCCTGCAGGAGGAACTGAGAATGATACAGGGCAGAGTCATTGAACTTGAAAATGAAGAGGTGTGGAAGGATGGCAAGGCTCCAAAAAAGGAGGACAACTTCCCCATTTCTTCATTTCCCATTGACATCCTAACGGTACTTATTGAAATATCACATAATGCACATAATGGGTACATGCTAAACACATCAAACCCATCAGATACAGATAAAATCTCACATTTATTTATTTAAATTAGTGAAGATTACTTTGCCAACAGATTTTATTTTGTAATCCTCCAGGCTGCAATGTAGTGTTTTCACCATAGGGTGGCAGCACATAACTTCTGTTTCCTTACACTGCGTACCAGCTGTTTTTTCCTCAACAGAGCGTGAAATCGTTTGTTTTAAACTCCATCAAACTTGATGCTCAGCTGGAAAAGAAAGTGGTTTCTTCCTGCCTCGAGGAGTTGAAACAGTTCCCAAATGGGTATGGCAACACAGAGACAACACATCTATCTATCCATCTGTCATAGACATTTAACAGGCCACGTTACCACAGGAATCTCAGTGGAAAAATTTCACTCCACCCTCCTGGAAGCAAGCTGATTTTACTCTTATCTTAGTGGCTTCGAAATAAACTCCAGATTACAATTTCTTATGATGGCGTGTTGTAAACTGAGGATCATTTCTTGTGACTGAGCACAGGCATTAAAGTGAGTCACAAATATATAGATGGTTTTCTGTCTGATTACCATGACATGTAGTGCAGATGTTGTGTAAATCCATGTCTTTGATCAGTGGTGGCATTTTCAATCATTCTGGTAGAGTTTTTCTGGAACTTTGGTCGCTATTCTGACTCTTCTCATTAAAATGAAAAGTACCATGAAAATTCAAAACTCTTCATTTCTTTGGAAGTGAACAAAGTTCCAAATTCAGCAAGGGATCAACCACTTATTTCCCCCACTGTACACATGGCGAGGGTGGGATCAAAGGTATTATGGCCACAACAAGAGAACAGCGAAAACAACTGCATTAAAATAACTTGTGATAAAGAACTGAGATGAGGAAGAGGAAAGCATCCACCTAAAAAAGCAAACAAATGAAAAATCATGACGCTGACCTTTTTGCAGTGATCAGACAGTAATGTTATGTTATGTTGAGCAATACAAGAATATTCCCCTCGATTGGTCAGACAATCCTCTGAGGATCATGTGTTTGTCCCCATCCCACACAGTGTGTATAAGCAATCTCCCTCCTCCATCTTCCCCTGCAGACATTCTACCCAAAATATAGCAGAAAAGAAACAAAACATAATCAAAATAAAGGATTATACACCAGAATTAATCAGTGAAAAGGAAATAACAAGACTCCCACACAAAACACAAGCGCTGTCATGCTGAAACAGAAAAGACCTTTTATTTACTTGGAGCTGCGAAGCTGATGGAAAACTTTCTGCATCGTGCAGCTATGACTTTTCAGCCTTTCTGCAAATCCCCCTAGTGTATTTATGATTAATAAATAACCTTTCTTTACACTTTTGCACATTTTAACAACACTTCTTATGCATTCATTATTTTAAACATCACTTTTTCCTGTTATCTTTCCATCCCCCTTGGAGGGTGTCTGTTTCCTATAAAGTCTATAACTTTGCTTTACAACAAAATGTCACAAAATGTTATTATTTTTAAACCCCTGTTATTTATCTGGCTTGTTTAACTCTGTCCGCCTCATCTTTTGACTGAAGCTTCTTCTTTCCTCTGCAGGTTTGAAAAAGCGTTCAGCCAGCATTGCACCTCTCACCAGCCTTTGTGGACAGAGTATCGCATTACATACATTAACAGCTTTACTTCTTTAAAGTAAGTCACGTGACTTCCTGAAAACATCCACGAATGCCCTGCCAGAGTTAGCATGTCGTGACACGGTTATCTAGTGGGTTCACGCCACATTTTTTCCCCCCAATAAATCTGTCAGCACATTCATCTCGTGTGAATTTAGAGACAGGATGGATTTATGAGCAATTTTAATTAAAAAAAATACACCAGAGTGCTATTTAGTCCCGATTTTTTGATTAAAAAAAAAAAGCATGCAAAATCAAAGAGAATGAAAGGTATATTACCTAAAGTCAGAAAAAGCATTACAATTTATCTCAAGAAAACCAAAAGTGTGACGAACGTGACTGCCAGTAGGTTCTGAATATGTATTACCCATCCTCTGAAAACAATATGTGTATTGTTCATTGTAACAAAGCAGTTTAATGTTTATAACAGAGAATCTATTCTGTCATTCTCTTTATTCAAGTTTTTGAAATGAATCAAAAAAATCGAATGTGCAGACTTGAGCGGAAGTTCATGGTTGTCTTTTGCTTGGATGAGTCATCTCGCAGATATTCACCTCTGACATATGTCTGCCGGGACAGTAATTCTGTTGTGTGCCACGACTGCTAAGTCTCACAAGTGTGGGAGTTCTTTGGATGGGACAGCAGAGGCTTTTATATGCCAGAGCAAAAAGAGATCCACTCAGACATAAATACAAGCCTTAGAGAGCACGTGATTTCAGAGAAGCAGGGCTCTGAATGTGAAACGCTGCTGTGGTATAATCGGGAGAAAGAGAAAGTACTGCGGGCACACCAGCTGCTTCTGTCACTCGCTGTGCTGGTTAGCTCAGTTTCTGCAGGGATATTTAATCAAGGTTCTAACACTTTATATTTATAGCTGCAGGCGTAGCTGCAGGTTAAACCTAGAGCCTATCCTAGCTTCCATAGGGCACGATGTGGGGTATACCCTGGACAGATTGGCTATCTGTTCAGGGCGTATTTTCATGCTTAGTTCAAGTTTTTGCTATCATTTTGGTTAGCTGGGCTTTGCTTGATTTAATTACTGCTATCTCTTTTGTTACTGGTCCTGCTGTGTTCATGTTTCTCCTGTCACCGCCTGTTTCTTTCCATATATGTACATGGAAGGACTGGGAAGGGAAATAGATGTAGTGCTAAAGTCTGTCTGGGAAATCTCATCAGACCTTTTGTTATGTTTAAACTAGAAAAGCCCTTCAGTATTCCTGTTTGAAAGCTTGATTCAGTACACACACTTTTCCTGCCTGTAGTGCCAGGGAAAACACAAGGAAGTCTAGAAATATGCAGGGAACTGGAGACACATTAAGGGAAAAGACACACCGTGTCTGCCTTTGATAAAGTTAATTAAAACAACAAACAAAAAATAATAATTCAGCTCCACTGTATTGAGTTTTCTGCAGGAAGTTTAGGAGACGGCTTAATCAAAATGCCTAAACAGGCTAAAACAACAGTGAATAGCAGCGATAAAAAGACCTGATAGGACCACATTCAACATGTTACTGAAATAAAAGCAAACGTCATATTGGCAGAGGTGTCCTCATTCTGCAGAGAATTCAGTCTGAGAATTCAGATCCTGGTGATATATAGAGTCTGTAAAAAGAGGAGGTTAGGATGAATGGCAAAAACCGCCCTAAAAAACACAGACGATAGAACCAAAGCCTGATCACACAATGGCTCCCTGGGCTTTCACATCATTATCATCATTGTAACCATGATTGTCGTCACCGTGCTGATGCCTTAGATCCATCAGATGAGTTTAAATCTCACTGAGGTCGAAATCGAGGTCATAGTTTTCTGGAAATCTTGTAAATCCAAAGAATGACGTCACCTGGGATGTTCACACTTACAGGTACATCTGTTAGGAAGCTGAGGGGGTAGCAACTCTGTAGATAACCCTCTCAGGACACGCCAACTCTTGCAGAGTATTAAACAGGGAATGGGAAAAATAAAAAACAAAATATAAATAAAGATACACCAACCCTACCCTGTAAAAAACATGCGAGTTATTTAAATGAATTGAGATGTGAAGTGCGAAGAGAAATATATCTCACAGTTTGCCCCAAAGTGCTTCATTAAAAAACAAAAAGTGTGGAAAAATCGATTAAAAAACTGTAATTTTGAAAACACGTGTAACTTGTAGGTAGTATAAGACAGAAATAAACATGCAACATACTCAAGTAATTACTTAAAATTAATGTAAGCAAATGAGATGTGCTTCACCAGACTCACCAGTGCAGTTCTGATTGAAAATGTGGCAATATTGTCACCATCCAGCCTCATGATGATCAAGTTTTTTTATTTGTTGTTGTTTTCTCCTGCAGGAAACACATGGAGGAGTACAAAGAAACCTGTAAAGATGGGGTGAACGGCTTTCAAAAAGCGGTAGATAGTTTGATTGACAAGCTTGTGCGAGACCTGGAGGATCAGTTTAAAGAAGATGTCAAGGTACGGCAATCTAGTGAATCATATGTTGTACAGGATATAAAACTGAGGAAAAGGAACCTTCCCATTTAACTTTTTTTTGTTATTTCCTTCCTCTTTGGAGCTACAGTAAAACAGGCCACCCAAACACATGAGATATCAACAAAAAGCCCAGAATCTCCTCTATTAAGTACATCAGGACTTAGTAGAATAGCTCACATAAGAAAAAAAATAACAGATGTCCATTACAGAGGACTGGTTCTCAAGAGGATATTAAGTGAAATCCCTGTTCTGGTCCTCACTGATTCATTTCTTCACAGGGACAAACATTATCTTTTGTGGTTTCTAAAAGAGGAATTAAAAAGGAGATCCTCCTTTCTTGCAGTAATAGTCAAAAGCACTTAGGGAAAATTCACAGAGGAAGAAAAAAAAGGGCCAAACAGAGCAGCAGACAACACGCCAAGTTACACCAATATTTGGACAAAAGGATGAAGATGGTAACTTATCAGCTAGTTCACACTTTGCTAAATGCTAGTTATTTAGCAAAGTGTATCTGTGGCTGCAAGAAGGAGGAAAACCGGTAACTAAATGGTGCAGACAGCGCCACCTGGGGAGGGAGTTACACCCCAGGAGAGATTACAGTAACCAGTGCAAACGTTGTGGGCACACAGGCTCATTACTAACGAGCAGAGGCGTGGCAAATCAATTTCATAGAACAAAGTTTAGACAAAACTACAAATATACACCTGCAGAAAAGAAAACAGCAACTTAAGCAGCAGGGCTGGCAATACCGAACCATTAATTAAGACACTTTATTAACAAACATTAGTTAAAAGAACAAGGTTCAATACCAGCCAACACGACAGCAACAAAGCAACAACAAGGCTACAGGAAGACAGCAGCAGTGTGTAGGCCTGGAACAACAGAAAGAACCACCCTTTAACAGTTACACAGCTTAAACAATTGCCAGGGGAAATGAATCCAATCTATAATACTTAAAGACAGCCTGTGAATAACAGGAATGAGTGCACATTGCCAGGGACCAGGAGGAGGCCACAGCTGCTTCTTATAACCGGCCTCTGATTAACCCCTAAGAGAGGGGTGAATGTTCATGCTGCGTTTGCTGACACCATGCATGAACCAAACATCTCCTACCAAATCTAACCAACCGCATACTTATTATTCACAACTATACTAGATGCTATGAGTGTTTAGACCAAAAATGTTTGGTATTGTGGAAAGTTTTAGTATATTCAAAGACACAAACTCATGCAGAATGACCCCCTAAGTAAGCGTAAGAGTACTTTCCTAAAATCTTTCTCCAGATGTTATGTCTTTAAAGTGGGAGGTAAATGCAGTGACTTTCTTGAAACATTCAAAGATACAAGGAAGTACGATATAAGCTAAATCCAGATGTTTGACTTACATGCTGTTCAGTTCTACAGTTGTACCATTCTAATCAGCTTGGAAGTCAATATCTGGTATGATTGCTGTTATTTTCAACACAGCCTGAACTCTCACTCTCACTGTTAGCCTTTAAAAAGTCTTCAGGAATAGTTTTACAGACTTCTTGAACAATACTTAAATGCTCTTTAAGATGTTGACTTATCTTTGGTATTTTTTAACTAAAACTAAAGTGCAGACAGTTGCCTTTTTGTGTTCCTTTCTAAGTTGTTTGTTACGTGTAGCCAAACCATGGTTCATTCCTTGAGTTAGGTTTCTTTTTTATGCTTGAATGATTCATAGGTCAGTGTTAAGAGGCTCGAGGACTGGACTGAAAATGAGGGAAAACACAGATAATGGCCAAAGAAAAAGACTTTCTGAAAGCGTGAAGAAATGATACTTAATACTAGTCTGGCTCCTTCAAAACAAAATTTTGGACTTTTGCACATTACTTTGTCTGTGAAGGTTCTCAGTCATCCAGGTCATCGTAGTCTAAGGAGCTTGGAAAGAAAAGCGTCTGGGCTTCCTTAAGTTGCTTGAAGACGTTTCACCTCTCATCCGAGAAGCTTCTTCAGTTCTAGGGTCAAATGGTGGAGAGTCCCAGATGGTCGCTCACAGTGGACATAAATGGCCTCTTTTACTCGTCTTTCAAACCATCTGTCCTCTTTTTCCAAAATATGAACATTGGCATCCTTGAAAGAGTGGCTTTTGTCCTTTGAGGATTCCACCTGCCCTCAGAAAATCACATGGTATGCTGGGGTTAGGTTTCACAATGAGCTCCCCCGAAACCTTGGCTGATTGTGACCTACACATGAGCCACACCTTGGCTCATGTTATTAGTTAGTGGATCATTACGGGGTCCATCATCCTCTTGGGGGGATACTCCCACAGGGCTTAAATCTGGGACTCTCCACCATTTGACCCTAGAACAGAAGAAGCTTCTCAGATGAGAGGTGAAACGTCTTCAAGCAACTTAAAGAAGTCCAGACGCTTTTCTTTCCAAGCTCCTTAGATTGCACATTATTTTAGATTTTGCGATGATGATAAATACGCATATAAGTAGGCTTTGAGAGGAGGTAGTTCCATTAACTGCTTCTCATTCAATATATTCCTTTTAATATGAGGTTTGAGGTTTGTTTGTTTTTTTACTTTTAGCCTATTTAGTAGAATAATCAGGTGTTAACTTCAAATGTGACTTTTTATAATCTGTCGTGAGTAAACCCTCAAAGGCATTGTGTGATTAATGGCTGGGTTATTTGTTGTTTTTCCAGTCTTACTTAAGGAGAATGATGACAAGGAAATGGCTCACCAACGATGAAGACTTTGATCAACTCTACAGCCGGACAAAGCTGCTTTCCCAGCACTGCAGTCTCATGATGCCACCACAAGCCAAGGTGAGTAGGAGGAGATGGCCTGGAAAAAAGTCAACAGGGGCAGTCCAGAGTTGACCAACTACTTTATAAAACTTAACAGCCAAATGTTTTTACTTACAGTACAGGAAAGGCCCGCTGCTTGGAATAAAGACAGGTTGCCTGCCAAAGTAAAGTCCCTTGCTAAGGCTAAGGATTTTCTGGCATTTGTCCCAGTCTGATTAGACAGTTACCATGAAGGGAATTACCTTCAACAGAAGTTTTTATGGTAATTATGGTTTTATTTGTAGGATATTAAGTGATTTAAATAGGAACAAAAGATGCAGAATATCATCTAATATCTATTGCACTTAGACGTTTTTTTAATGCTTACTATGAAATCGGGAAGTCCTGTTTATTTTAGATCGATTGTCTCGGAAGTTCCAGTTAATACATTTTGCTGTCCCATTGTTTTTCTCCGGATGCTGCAAGAGCAGAAAAAAAAAACTGTGAGTGTCATGAATCCTAACAGGAAAGAATGAATAGGTAGATTAAAAGGTGTCAGTTCAGATGAATTGAACCCTGGTGGTCACGATGCATTATCACCTCCAAACTAACATTTCCCGTTTTTTGCGTCCATCCTGTTATGCCGCCACCTAACTCCCTCTTTCTGTGTGTGTGTATGTGTGTTTGTGACTCTGTTACCCTGGAGACAGGCGTTTGCAAGCAAACTGCACTACCATGTGGTGATAGAATACATCGGTCAGCTGATGAAGAGTAACTACTCGTGCAAAAATCGGAAACACGAGAAGGCCGCGACCAAGATCCGTCATCAGTGGAATAAACTCAGTGAGCTATTTGAGGACATGGTAATTAAGTCATCACTTCCCTATCAACACTAAAAGCAAATAAAAAGTAAAATACAAATTAATTGCTGTAGGTATTTGTAAGTACATGTCATGATTCAGTAAACCTTCAAACTACTTTGAATTTTAAACAGGTTTAATGAACAGGTGGAACGTTTCTAATTATTTTTAGCCAAGTAATCTAAACACTTTTAACCTCCTAAGACCTGAACTCTTTCATGGCATGCATTTGTAATTTCTCTTTGCTATTTGGGACCTGATGAATGTAAAAACAAAGAATGATGTCTAAATGGTCCTTTATTTTCATTTCACATAATATGCATCCTCTTTTGCTTTAAAATGCAAAATACCGGCCTGATCTTTGGTCCACAGATCCTTCGTTCATGTTAAAAGCAGTATAAGTGTATGTATAAGTGGCGTATTTGCCTTTGATGGCTGGTCACATTCCTCTCAATGAGCAGCATAACAGGAAATCCTCTGCTGTGCAGCCCCTTTATTTGTGTAGTCATGTGTTTTATTCAAAATTCAAAGGATATTCAAGGTCAGCAGCAACTCCATCAGTTTTTAATGTTTTGATATTTTTTGTCTTTTACAGAAGTCGAATAATGAGTGGCTCTACCATGTAGGAGACGACTTGAGCAACATCATTGGACAGAAAAACACATCAGACATCAAGAACCATCTGCAGCCTGTAATAGAGAATTACCCAGACTTCAGGTAAGCATTTCTGCCAAATGCAACATGACGATTCACTAAAAATAAACCAGGAAAAATCCCGTTCTACCCTCTCTTAGTCTTTAGGATGCAGGCAGATTAGGGTTTTCCCATAATCCACTAGGTGACAGATAAGGAACGCTTAGGCTGGACTGGTTTCTAGCCTTTTACAGATTTGGTGTGTACAATTTAGGCCAGGTTTCTACAAAATAACCCTGTTTTATGCCAACAGTTATATCTGAATATAGAGAGCAGTGTTTTCTGCTCTGACATTTACCAAAATTTGGCTCCAGTGCTTGTTGCAGTTGAGCATTATTAAAATTTTCCTTTACTGAGCTTTGTTAATATTGTACAAATCAACAGAAACAAAAGGACATCGCTGTTTGTCTTGGATTAATATTTAGCTGTTAGAGAGGCGTTAAAGTAGGATTTGGTGGAAGAGGAAATCCTAAAATTGGGTGCTTTGCAAGGGCAAAAGAATTGCTCAGTAATAAGTTACATAATAGCTTATTTTGTGAGTGCCGGTACATTTTTCTTTGTGTACAGGCTGTGATCAGCTGACCTGTGCTGCTTCTTTGATGGTGGTGGCAACCCCCAATCCTACTCAAGTAAATAAAAGTGAAGTAAAGTGTTTGGAAAAATGTACTTCTAAAAGTACTTTTGTTGCACCATGTTCATTCATTCAAGAGCTGCTGTAGCATGAGTCAAATGGATAAACTGCATGTCAGCACCTCAGCATGCAGTCGAGTTCTATAGTCTTACTAATGACCTACTAATTTCATTCACATGTGTTGCAGCAGGGACACATAGAAAGGTTTCAGGACACTGGCCCTCGAAGACACCTGGGATGTAACCTAACATTGACCACGAACA
>NW_024582757.1:32012-47644 GCF_018398535.1 Haplochromis burtoni
CAGGTAAGAAAATCCCAAAAAGTTGTTTCTGTTCATCTGGACGTTGAGTTTTCAGTGGAAGAGATGTTTCGTCACTCATCCAAGTGACCTCTTTAATGTGGGCTGACTGCAGGTTTCCCCAACCTTATAAACAGTACATTTGCACAATGACTGAAACTATCACCACCGACAAACAATGGGCTGTGAGGTGAGTTCCTTGATCAAGAAACTGACCTCACAGCCCATTGTTCAAGTCATTGTGCAGGTTACAGCTAATAAGGTTGGGGAAACCTGCAGTCAGCCCACATTAAAGAAGGCACTGTGATGAAACGTCTCTTCCACTGAAAACGCAACGTCCAGATGAACAGAATCAACTTTTTATGGGTTAATTTGAAAGGTTCGTTTTTACTGAAAAAATGAATTTGAGTTTAAGCAATAGAACCCCAATAGCTACAAAAAAGATATCACTTAACCTCCTTTGTAGCCTTAATAATATGGATGCTGCAATTTCGACCATTTTTAAAAAGAAAGAAAGTTCATGTGCTCTGTTTGCACATCCCCCACAAATGTGGCATCATTAGAAAGCCCATGATGCCCCTTGATCTTGCAGCAGGATTCATATAGATAAATTAAGAAATGTCCCAGAGTCAAATCCCAGACAGAAAGCAAAAGATAATTTCTGGATCTTAGGAGGTTAACCTTTTATTAAGGAGTGGGACAATAAATGACTCGTGACTTGACCCTGGTTTCACATTCCTAGCCATGTAACTGGGAAGGAAAAGAACTTGTCGTTGGCATATTTGCATGATAGCTTAGTTTTAGCACCACTTAAAGAAGACGAAAAAATGCCTGCAAACGCAAACTACATTAGTCATTACATTTCTTTATTTCTCTGTGCACAGCATTCCTGAGGCCCCACTTGTGCATTTCTATGAGTATGAGCTCTGGACTTTTCTGGGTCAGTGCGCTAACCTGATCATTTTCTTTTTCAATACTTCTGTTGATTTGGATCATTGTCCTGCTGCATGACTTCATTTCAGCCAAGCTTTAGCTGTCAAACAGACGCCCAAGTTCTCAGCCCACCCCCACTGTGCTTGACAATTTATATCTTTTCTTTTCTTCTTTTTCATGTGACTCATTATATTTATATTGCTGCTAATCACATTTTGAATGAAAAAAGTGTTGATTTAAGTATTTTGAAGAAACATCCTGGGAACCCTCAGAGAAATTGTACAAACAGCTCCAATGTGATTACTTTTTTGCAAGTGAGAGGCAAAAATATGGAAGTACAAGGAAAAAATCTTTGCATTAAAGGACTCAGTCAAGTGAAAGTTTCTGTTTAAGGCGAGTGATTTTACATGTATGTACTCTGTAGCCTTTTGAGCAGTGTACATTGGGAAATGAGGGAATGATATTAATATTAACATCCTATTGCTTCCATAAATAAGCAATAATGAGACAGCATTGGATGATTTATTGTGCTTTGACAAAAAAACACTGACCTGCCTGTAATAGAAGCAAATTGTCCATGAATGTATTTATAGGTTTGTTTGTTTTTTTGTTTACAGTACGATCATTAAGTGGTGGACGCTGGAAGTCATAGATTATAATAGTTGCCAAGTAGTGATCGGTGTGGGAGAGGGATAACATTGTACACCCCTCAATTCATTATGTTTTGCTAGCAAACAGGAAGAAGGTGAAGTGGTTTCCTGAAAGTACAAACATACATGGAAACAGACTTTGTGCAATACTAACAAACTTGAATGTCAATATTTGGTATGACCACCTTTATTCTTCAACACAGCCTGAACTCTCTTAGGCAGCTTGTTTGTCGTTTCTCTAAGCAGTCTTCAGAAATAGTTGTCCAGGTTTCTTGAAGGACATTCAAAGTTCTTCTTTGGATGTTGGCTCTCATGAAGCTTCAACTAAAGTGTCAGATTAATCGCTCAGGTCCTGTGTCAGGTCTTTGCTGGATTTTCTCTTATTTCTTAGGGACATGACTTTCAGATAACAATTATTTGTTGTAGATTGTTTTTTTTTAAGCCTGTTTTGTCCTCCGCTTGCCCAGTTTCCTCAATTTTTTTAAGGACATGAGAAACCATTTTTGTTGGTGCAAAATGTGTAAACTTCTGCATTTTGTGTTCAGCTACACAAATTGGCACATATCATGTTTATATGACAGGCCGATAGTAACAATGTTCCTAAATATACAATTAACACAGGTTCATCATGCTTGAATGATTCATAGGTCAGTATTAAAAATACATTCATCTGAAAATAGTCAGATACAATGACGGGACTGAAAATGAGTGAAAAAGCAGACAATATCCACAGAAAAACTTTTAAAGGCCCACAGAAGGGGGTAAAAGTGATGTGCAAGACCACTTTCAGAAATTAAAAGACTCGCTGGAAACAAAATATAAAGTAACAAGAAGCAATGCAGCTGGATTAGCAGGGGTGTGACTTGCGAGTACTTGGGAGACTTGGTCAGAAGCCTTGCAGCGGTGTTCTGTAAAACAAACAGGAGGACGAGGAGGCCTTGCATATACAAGTGAAGAAAGGATTACATAGTCCAAATGAGATCAAACAAATGCATCTATTGTCATGGTCCTGGGCCATGTTGGCCCAGTGTTCTTAGTTTTCTTGTATGTTTGTATTTTGTTCCTTATTTAGGCCATGTTTTCTGAGTTGCCCTGTTGTGTTGTTCCCTAAGTGTTTTCCCTTCATGGCTTTTTACCACCTGTGTGCCTCTGTATCTGTGAGCCCTCGTCTCTCCTTATGTTTTATTCCCATGTTTCCCCTGCCCGATTATGTCTGTTCTCCCCGTGCTCTCTCTCCCCCCTGTGTGCCCTCTGTGTATTTATGAGCCCTCGTCTCCCTTTGTGGTTGTTTCATGTTTCCCCAGCCCGTTATGTCTGTGTTTTCCCCGTGCTCTCTCTCCTCCTGTCTGAACCTCTGTGCACTTCCTGTTTACTTTGTGACTCTCACGCCTGTACATGTCATGTTCAGTTCACCCCGCCCTGTCTCGTTATGATTATCAGTGTCACCTGTGTTCCCCGTGTGTTCCCACTTTCCTCGTTAACCCTCTGTGTATTTCTGTCTGCGTCTCCCTCTGTTCGGCGTCGCGTTCTCCCTCATGCTGCGTGGATTTCCCTGTGTCTCTCTGCGAGTGTTAGTTATTGTTCCCGGTTTAAGTTTTGTATTTCTTGTAATCTGCCTTCCAGCATTAAAGCTGTGATTTTGAGTTTATCCCCTGAGTCCGTGAGTTTGCATTTTGGGTCCTCATCCTGCCTGCCACACAGCAATCATGACATCTATGACAATTTCCAGTTCTAAGTGTGAGACACTGTGACTCAGCTTAGAAATGTTTCACAAGTGATAAAAACAGGAGTTAAACAGAGATTCAACATGAGCATCCAAAGTCAGGGCTGACTCAAAAGTTACGCCAAGATTCCTGACAGAAGGTTTGGCAAATGTAGCAAGAGGAGCTACATTTTCCATAACCCTAGGTACAAATGTTTCAGGAGCACAACAAGGACTTCAGTTTTCTCCTCATAAAGTTGAAGAAATGATCAGCCATCCAACCTCTAATGGAGTCTATGCACCTATGCAAAAACTGTAGCTTGGAAACATCTTGGGGCTTAAAGGAGATATATAACTGAATATCATCTGCATAGCAGAGATAGAATGTGAAAAGTGTAGTGCGGTAAAAAACGTGCAGGATTTAGTTATTTGCTTTGTTAAAACCGATTTTATTATACTTCTTATATTTTTTCTTTAGTCACCCTTCTTGCTCACTATGTGTTAACAGACCTCTCTGCACTGAATCATCCATCCATCCATCCATCCATCCATCCATTGTCATCCGCTTTATCCGAGGCCGGGTTGCGGGGGCAGTAGCCTGAGCACTGAATCATACTTCTTATTAATCTCTGGCTCTCTTCCACAGCATGTCTTTTGTCCTATCCTCCTCCTGTCTCCCTAACTGGTTGCGGCAGATGTCCGCCCCTCCCTGAGCCTGGTTCTGCAGAGGTTTCTTCCTGTTAAAAGGGAGTTTTTCCTTCCCACTGTCGCCAAAGTGCTTGCTCATAAGGGGTCATATGATTGTTGGGTTTTTCTCTGTATGTATTATTGTAGGGTCTACCTTACAATATAAAGCACCTTGAGGCGACTGTTGTGTATTTGGCGCTGTATAAATAAAATTGAATTGAATGCTTGACATAATATTGAGTATTGATTGATTGGTAAGTTAATTTATTTCTTATGCACGTGTAGTGTTCATTTCATTTTTTTGTAAAATTTGTTGAAAACACTAAGCAAAGATCAGTCCTTACAAAAAACTGCACGTGCCAGTTACTGGAAAACACAAATCTCACATGGCCAGCAAATATTTATCTTTAAGTCTTAAATACACTCAACAAAAATATAAACGCAACACCTTTGTTACTGCTCCCATTCCCCATGGGATGGACGTAGAGACCTAAAATTCATTCCAGATACACAATATAACCATCCCTCCCAAACAGTGGTCACAAATCAGTCCAAATGTGTGGTAGTGGGCACATCTGCTATATTGAGATAATCCATCCCACCTCACAGGTGTGCCACATCAGGATGCTGATCTGACATCATGAGTAGTGCACAGGTGTACCTCAGACTGCCCACAACAAAAGGCCACCCTGGAATGTGCAGTTTTGTCTCACAGCAAAATGCCACAGATGCCACAAGCAATGAGGGAGCGTGCAATTGGCATGCTGACAGCAGGAATGTCAACCAGATCTGTCGCCCGTGCATTGAATGTTCATTTCTCAACCATAAGCCGTCTCCACAGGCGTTTCAGAGAATATGGCAGCACATCCAACCGGCCTCACAACCGCAGACCTCGTGTAACCACACCAGCCCAGGACCTCCACATCCAGCAGGTTCACCTCCAAGATCGTCTGAGACCAGCCACCCAGACAGCTGCTGGAACAATTGGTTTGCACAACCAAACAATTTCTGCACAAACTGTCAGAAACCGTCTCAGGGACGCTCAACTGCATGCCCGTCGTCCTCATCGGGGTCTTGACCTGACTCCAGCTCGTCGCCGTAACAGACTTGTGTGGGCAAATGCTCACATTCGATGGCGTCTGGCACGTTGGAGAGGTGTGCGCTTCACGGATGAATCATGGTTCACATTGTTCAGGGCAGATGGCAGCTGAGAATGTCCCAGTTCTTGCATGGCCAGCATACTCACCGGACATGTCACCCATTGAGCATGTTCGGGATGTGCTTGACCGGCGTATACGACAGCGTGTACCAGTTCCCACGAATATCCAACAACCTCGCACAGCCATTGAAGTGGAGTGGACCAACATTCCACAGGCCACAATTGACAATCTGATAGACTCCATGCGACGATGTGTTGCACTGCATGAGGCAAATGGTGGTCACACCAGATACTGACCGGTTCTGGGTCCCCAGACCCCCAATAGCGCAAAAAACTGCACATTCCAGGGTGGCCTTTTGTTGTGGGCAGTCTGAGGTACACCTGTGCACTACTCATGATGTCAGATCAGCATCCTGATGTGGCACACCTGTGAGGTGGGATGGATTATCTCAATATAGCAGATGTGCCCACTACCACACATTTGGACTGATTTGTGACCACTGTTTGGGAGGGATGGTTATATTGTGTATCTGGAATGAATTTTAGGTCTCTACGTCCATCCCATGGGGAATGGGAGCAGTAACAAAGGTGTTGCGTTTATATTTTTGTTGAGTGTACATATACTTTTTATATACTTATATACATTCGCACTGCGGCAAACATGTCATTTGTTAGCTTCATATCATCCTGAAGAATGTTTTACACACATGCACATAAATTAAACACAATTTAGTTTCGATCTCCTAGTTTACACTGTCATTATATATAACACATCAAGTATGAACAGTATAAACACAGTCCACTGCTCACATGACCAGCAAGAAGCAAAGTACAAACATAAGTTCACATTATAATCACCTGTTGCTACACTCTAGAAAAGATCATTGAGTGAGCTTTAATTTAACCCTATCAGTAGAAATAGATTTTTAACTCAGTGAACAGTGAACTAACAAATATCTCTCAAATCATGTTTGCTTTACTGACGAGAACTTTGTTCAGTCTGAGTGATACATTCATTTTGGTCTGAGTTATTTGTATCTTATCACATAAATAAACAAGAAACAAACAAACAAGCGCCCCCCCCCCCCCCCAAACAAAAACAAACAAACAAACAAAAAAACACGTGACATAACAAATATCAGTAGTGCAAAGTATATAAGGCTTTGGACAGGTCACCAATACCAATCCACAGGTGACACACTTCATTACACTCTGTGGTGTTACACCTGCAGTGTTTTCCTAGTTGTCTGGCATCAGAAAGCTGAAGCAGGAGTAAGGGAAGTTGGACAGGCAGTTTGTGTTGACCATAACCTGCATATTACTAAATAACACTTGGTTTCTGTCACTGCTGGCAATGTTCCCTTCCCTCTTCAGTGCTGTGAGTCGCCGGAGGATCAGCTGGTGTTCGTGGCCCCTAATGAGCCCCCTGAAGTACAGAACAGCAACCAGGTGCTTCTTACTGCAAGTGGAGAACAACATCAAAATGCTTATTAATTCCATATTTATTAATACTATTTATATTTATTTTAATTCATTAGTTAACCAATTTATATTAATTCCACTGAAAGTCCAGTTTACCTGAAACCACCCCCCACCAAATACAAACACCAAGTATTTTTTGTAGGCTGTTGAGTAGTTGAGTGTATTAACTGTGACTTTCTGAGCCACGGGGGTCATCTAAATACTCCACGAGAGACAATGTAACTTTTTGACTCTGGAAAATATAACACATTTATTAAATTCTTTAGAATTTGAAGAATTCAAAGCTCCAACAGCGCTGGCTTTTGCTTTTTCTACATGCTTTAAAACTATCTGGCTAATACTGCAGTGAGAGTCTTAACTTCTTCCCCCATAAAGATGACATCAGACAACCTCCCTCATACTATTAACAACAAGTTCCGGTACATGGTATGAATCTTATATAGCGCTTTTCTACTCTCCCGGAGTACTCAAAGCGCTCTATACAACATCATTCATACCCACTCGTACAAGCACTTCTATACACAAGTGCAAACTAACCTGCATTCACACATGAACGCATCGGAGGTCAATTTGGGGTTAGTATCTTGCCCAAGGATACTTGACATGCAGACTGGGGAAGCCAAGGATCGCACCACCGACCTTCCGATCAGTAGCTGATCTGCTCTACCGCCTGAGCCACAGCCACCCCTAGTTCTGTTCTATATGTCACTAACAATGTGAGAATAGTTTCCAGGATTTTACGAAGATAGCTACTTGCTTAGCAAACCTCCCAAGGTCTAGTTTACTGTTGTGAAGTTCTGGGTAATGCAAAGTTTTTACTGATTTTTAACTTTTGTTGTACCCTTGACCCAATTTTAACAAAAATTAAATCAGCTCGAGCTGCCATTGGTATCTATCATCACACATAATTCACACAGAATTCACACATCACACAGATATCTTGAAAAATGTGGACCCTAGACTGCAAACCAACAGAGAGTCAAACTGTCCATAGCTACACACTCCCTCCCTTTTTTGGGTAGAAGTAAAGCCTTGCCAATCCACAGATGCCAACACCATATGATACATAAATCCATCAAAAAAATATTTAAACTTGGGAATAATCACTTCAACAGTGTTTTCCTTTCCAAACTGCAGATGTGTGAGTTGTTTATAATTGTGCAATAGTTTGTTATTTTTATTGGATATTTTCAGGATCACATCACGTAGACCTTTGCGCTGTAACAGTGAGGTTCTGACAAAAAAGGGGCAAAAAAAAAAAATAAAAATCATACTGCATGTCATAGCAAAAAAGGCACTCCAATATGGATATTAATGGAAAAATAACCACGGTATCTTTACAACTAGATTTTTTGGTAGTACAGTTAAACCTGTTATAATGATCTCTTCACTCACGTACAGTTTTTGAACATACAGTTTAAATTCCTGTACTTACTCAAACCGTATCTGCTGTGGTCCTATGACTTACAAACTTCACAGTTCTAGTTTCAGGGATCATCTCTTTAAGTTTTGACCTTTTTTTGAAACTTCAGTTTTTCTCCCACACTTTACATCAGTTCAGTTTTAACTGGCAAGAGAAACATCTGCTTTTCTTGCTAAATGTATTTATTTTCTCATTTGGGAAATAAAAAAAGATGCACATGTTTTCATTTAGCAGAACCGAAAGAAAGAGAAAAAGGGGAAAGAATGTGGAAATGCCCCATGCACATACTGCATGAAGTCTAAAGTTAACCACAGCATTGCAGGATCATTTAAGGCCCTCCTCTCACATTTCTACAGCTGGGGGAAACTTTGTGAGATATTACGTAAATCCCAACTCAGCGTGCCTCAGCTATACAGGGTCAACAGGCTGCACTCTGTGCTTCCAGCTTGCTTTTTTGTTACAGAGGCTGCAATTAGCTCTCATTAACAAAAACATCTGTCTCCTGCGCACAAGTTTATGTGGTTTTCAGCTTTCTGTTATGTTGCGAGAGGAATACGCAATTTTCTTTTAGAAACTAAAACGGTTGCAGTTTGCAGCCTGTGTGAGAGGCAGACAGACAGATGTTGATCTATCTTGTTAGATAGTTCTTCTTGCCATGTTTTGTGAAGTTTTACCTAAGATAAGCTGTGTATTGCACAATAACAGGGCACAGGCATCAAATGATAGGAATGCTGGAACATCTGGATTTTGCCTGCAGTGAGCAGTTAAGAGGTTTATTTACAGCAGCAATCTGGTGGGAACTGAGGAAACAAAACTCTAAAATGCCTTTAAACAGAGAGTGAAGCAGACCTAAGAACCATCAGATCATTTACAGCAGAGCATTTTTAATCGTGAATGACCGTAACTCCTTGTGCATTCCAGAAGACTCAACTTCGGGGGTATTATCACCACAGGCATCCACAAATGGGTCACTCAGATTATGATTCCTAAACAGTTGACAGCTGCCCAGTAGAACAAAAAAACTCTCAGGCTCTTCTCATTAGTCACCAAACATTTTAAGCTTTCACTGTGAAGGATAAAACCATTTCCTAGAACCCTGAAAGGTAAAAGCTGAGTTTTGTGGCCATGGCCAAAATACACCAAAGTAAAACTTTCACAGCATCTCAAAATGTCCTTTTTAAAGTCCTCTCAGATCATATTTTCTCACAGGTGGAGAAAATCTGAGATAATATCCAAGAGCATATCTCTAGCTGAACAAGATCATAATTAATTTTGGACATTTATATAATGTACAACACTATTTAGCCACCCTTAATCTCTTTATATATCGCTTCAACAGAGCTAGACTTTCTTGTAACTTTTTAAAAGTGTCTTGAGCAAAAGTCCTCCAGGGTGTTTCTTTCTTTCTTCGGGTTTTTTCCACTTGTTTTCAGTCGAGTTCATGACCATTTTCTGAAAAACCATTTTATTTGTTTTGCTGCTTACACTGACCTATGCATCAGCTGACTATAAAAAATGCTCCTTACTCAAGGAATGGAGGTGCATTGTGTCTACACATAACACATAACTTCGCAAAGAACCTATTTTAAATATAATGTTCAGGCACTTTGTTACAACAAACCATGACCAGTCTGCCTGTTTTGCAACATCCAAAGAAGAGCTTTGAATGTCATTCAGGAACTGTTCACTGAAATGTCCACTGGACTTATCCCCCATCCACTGGACAGCAGTAAGATGAGCTAATCTGTTTTTCTGTCCCCAATGAGCTCATGCTTTTGTTTTCACGTGTATAACACTGATTCAGGAACACACTTTCAGACATCATTTCATCACTTTCTGATATCTGTCAAAAGACTGGAACAACTACTGTCTTTTCTACCGTTCATGTTTGCTGAGTGGAGTGTGTTGTCTCATCATAAAAAAGCTGTCAGATCTAAATTTAGTGCAAACAATATCCAAATTTCTGCAAAGAAAAAGAAACTGAGTAATCACCACGACTTGTGGATTTCATCTTTGTTACCAACATGTCCTTTTGTTTATTTTGATCACCTCACATGTCTGCAGTTTGTCCCACTCATGTTCATAACTCATAAAGTGAGAGCAAAAGTCATTATCATGTGATGGCTGTTAAAAATACCATTCACCGTTTTATCGGCTTCCTTTCAAGAAAATCACATCTCAGATGTCGTGCTTGGACGAGATATATCCCTGGTGCTAAATTCAGAGGTTTTATATGAATCTCACAACAGCTAATTTTTTTTTTTTTTTTTTTTTTGCCTGTCCCGTTTGGCTCTTTTGCCATCAGAATTGTTGTCTAAAGGCAAAGAAAGATGCCCAACGGATTTACTTTACCAAACTGACCATCCCAGCCTTGCCGTAATGGTCCATTTGATTCACCTTTTATTGTTTATTTTATTTTCACTTACTGAATACGGGACAGACTTGACTGGGGGAAAGAAGGGGAGAAAGAAAGAGGGAAAGAGAAACAGCTGAGAAGAGGGACGGGGGAGAAGGGCAAAAGACAAAAACCAACAGAACGGGCAGAGAAAAAAATGCATATATCAATCACCTGGTCACCTGCTGAGAAAGAAAAAAGAAAGCAAGCAGAAGAGAACAAGAGTAATAGAATAAACAACATCACAATGATATATGGGAATATGACAGTAAATACTAAATGTTAAACATTATTGTGCAGCACATAAGATCAACAGAACACAGTGTGCTTTGAGGTAGGAGCCAAAAAGGGTGTAGTTTGTGGGTGTGATCACCCGTGTGTACACCTGTGAGCATGGACGCGCTTGTTTTTTGTTTTGTTTAAAAGGTTCCTTCATGTAATGAATCTGCTAGAGGGTGTGGGGGGGCCACAGCCCCGTCCTCCAGGGCTGAAGCAGGTTGGAGGAGATCAAAACTCCAGACATCCAGAGGCCCCCAGAACACAAGAGACCAAGGAAGACCAACAGAGGGGCAGCTGCGCCACTGTCCCAGAAAGAGCTGAGGAGAGTCCCAGATGAGGGCTCACTCAGCAGCCGCGGAGCAGAAGCCAGGGGGAGTTGCAGTGACGCGCCCGTGAGCTCCGCCGGCAGCCAGCCGTCCTGAGTGACCGAGCCCCAGGCCGAGAGGCCGGGGGCACCCCACCTCCGAAGTGGCCCGAGCGAGCCCCAGGCTCCAGGCCCCGATAAGCGGCCGCCAAGGAGTGAGCCGGTGTGTACCTGGACGCCCATCCCCGGACACAAAGAACCACCAACGCACCGATGTCTGAGGGGGTCCGCCACTGGCAGCCAGTCTGCTAGAGAGGCTTTGGTGAGTAAAAGGTTTTGTGTGGTGGTGGAGGATAGGCCTCCAAACCTTGGAGGGCCTGAGATGTCCCCAGAGAGGTGGCGCCTGACACCCAACCTGACATATAGACACAGACATACAGGCACACACAGATACAAACATCCATTCCCACCCTCATGCTCTCATATGCACTTACTCCACACTCAACCAACGGGACAATCTCCCCCACCAGTTGAAGAGCCCCCCAGGTGGCTCGACGCACCGGCGGCACCCTGCTCCAGGGCTGGGCCCCCATGCACCCACCCGCCCACAACCCCGGCAACACACCAACCAGGACCCAAGCCCCCGAGGCCCGGTCCGGGTTCCAGCCCAGAGACGGAGCGCCCCCAGAACCTCACGCCCATCCCGGACCCACCCAGGGGCAGCCAGGCTACCAGGTCAGTAACCCACGTCCGTCAGCACAGACCCTCCCCTAGCTCCCGCTGCACGCAGCCGCGAGGAAACAGTCACCTGAGAGCCAACAGAGCCCCTAACCGGACATGACCGCTACCCCGGGTTGAGCCCCCCAAGGAAGATGCCTCCGGGGAACCACCCGACGCCCTAAGCCTGTCCCTACCCCCACACCAATCACAACAGTGAAGGCGGGACCAAACTATGACCCCCCACCCCCACTAGGTGATGGAGCTGATCAAAGGAGCCCAGAGCAATTGATCTGATGTGGTGGCAGAGGCTGTATCAAGACTAATGTAATCTAATAGATAATTTCTATATTGGTTAGAATTAAGATTATTTTTATTTTTCCAGTTCATGAGGACTGTTTTCTTGGCTATGCATAGGGCAGTGAAAACCATATGGGCTATATTCTTTTCTGAAGTGACATTATCTAAGCTGCCCAACAAACACACAGACAGCTAATTAAACATTGCTCTTCTGCTTTGGGTCAGTCATTGAAATTCGCTTCACTTCCTCATTCTCCTGATGATAGTCAAAGTCCACTTAGGTTTACTTGACAGCTGATAATGGGGGATTCCTATTCAGCTACAATCTGCCCACTTCTGTTTTACACCAAAAATAAAGAATTCCTTTATGTGCTTCAACAACCACAAAGGGGAAGGTCTGACACTTTTGTTGTGTCTTCATTTTGGATTTTTTTTTTCTTTCTGCTTTTCTTCGCGTGTCACAACCACAAATTTCTGACGCAGACATGCTGTTGTTTTATAGTTTACTCCATACATGTTTCACTTTTATAAAACAAATTCATTAGAATTCATTAGAAACCTGGTAGATGGGAAACCCCTAAAGCCTACATACTGCGTGACCGTCAATGCTTATTTTATCAGCAATAAGAAAATATGACATCCCCCCCCCAAGAAATAAACAAAAAATACTAAATAAGTTGTTTTATAGCAATAGATAGACATCCATCTTCATTTGTCCTGTGATGTGTTCATGGACAGATGTAAATAAAGTTGTAGTGCAGCTAACATCTAGCTAGCTCTAAGGAGTTTTATACAGTTTAGTGAAGGCTAAACAGGCTCTGTGGTGGACCTGCAGCAGAGTTTAGGCCCAGACACGGCTAGTGACGTCAGACTGAACAATGATAGTTTAATTTTTCTATCGTGAAAAAGTTATTTCGCAATACATATCGTTATCGTTCTATCGCCCAGCTCTAGTCGGAACCCATCTGTCGATATGGACTTTTTTATTCTGACGAGCTTCTGTGATTCAGAAAGACACACTCCCTCCACTACAGAGGTTTAAATGCAAATGTAGCACAAACGTTAACAAAATTTCTACATCATATGAGTCAACTACATTCTGCACAACCGCCCTAAACCTGTTTGATAAGCTGCACATTAATCTAACAGCTATGGAATGTATCCTACAAATTTAGGTCACATAAATGTTAGAAACCTGCAATTTCCAAATCTGAGAAATCTGAATTTTAGAAGTGAAATTGCTGGAGGTTTTTTGTAATTTTAGAAAAATTAGAATAGTTTGATTAGCATAAACAGGCCCTAAGTTCAAAGTTAGGTGCTATTAACACCCTACTTTGAAAAGCACTGCCTGCTTTGTGGCATCTGCTTCCTCTGTCATTCTATCAATGTAGGTTTTACACTCTTATTTGCTCTAATGTAGGCCCTTAGCCATATTGTACCATATTAGCACTAACACACACTCATTTCACCAACTATAAAATACACGCACTCAGATCATTGTTCCGCTGTCAGAGTGGCATTGTGAAGCAGTGAACTGGCTTAATAAAGGCACTGAAATACTGAAATAAAGGCACGTCCTCAAACTCGAGCTGAACTCTTGCAGATAAGAAAGACATTCATCTTTCATACAGTGTTACAACAGCACTGGCTTGAAGACTCCTCAGCAGGACCCAAGACTTAACAGTTTATAGTTCAAAGTTTTTATTTCTGGAATTGAGAAACTGAGAAGGCTTGAAAAAACTGGTCAGACAGTCCGAGAGGGCAACTTTGGGAGAGAGGAGAATTAGTCCAGGCCAAGTTATATGTCAAAGATTGCCTAACGGTGCTAAAAAGCTGATGATGATATGTCTGGTTTCTGTGGTAAGGTGATTCAAATGACTGGTAAGTATTTGGCCAGAATCTTCCAGATGAAATAGATCAACTTCACAGGTCAGTGGATATTAAAGGGGTGTGCACTCAGAAGTCATGTAGTAAAGACTGGAAACCAAGAGAACGGGAACGTTAGCGCTTTGTGAACTAGAGCCATGACGAAACCTGATTATTACAGATAACAATCTGGTGGAGACTGGATGTTGATAGTCCAACCTATCAAAACTACTGACCATTGCAAGATCGTGACACAAAGACAGCACTAACAGGTGGATGGAAAATGTAATTGGTAATTTACATGCTGTTATGAGTCCCTTGCCAGTCATGTTGACCATTGACAAGTGTGCATCAGCTAGCAAACCACAGTGTATCTTCCTAATAAAGAACCCATTCAAGTATGTTTCCTTTACATCACCACTATGCCACATCACTTAGTTATGTGTTCCTCATCAAAGGATATTCAACCATAATCCAAAGCAATGGCTTTAAAATAATTTGAACGTGGCAATGGCACAAAAACAACATTTGATTTATAAAACAATAATCCCCGCAGAGGTTAAGCAAGTCTTTAATTTATCATCTAGCTATTTGACAAAACAGAACAACACCCCCTCCTCGCCCTCCTGCCCCTGTTAGAGACTGCTCTGTTTCTGTTGCAGTTGGTGATTGTATTCCTGCCTCTTGGTCTCCTTTCATAGTTTCTTTCTTTGCTGTCCATGCCAGTCTTCTAGATATACCTCTGATCACTAACCACAAACCATTGCTAGCTGCTGCTCACATATAAAAAGACCATAACAGTCAGGGGTATTTTTGTGCCAGTGTTTTCTCCACAATGTCAAGAGCCCTGTCATCCTTTAAATGTGACTTGAGCATCACTAAAACAGGCTTACAGAATGTCTGAAGTCCTGAGAGAAGCACACATAGCATTATGCACATACACATAGCACACAAAACATAGCATTATGCACTTTGTTTTAAAACATCTTGAAGATCACAGCTTATGTTCAGCTGCTTTTTATAGATTTTAGCGCTGCATTTAATGCTATCTACTCTTTTCTTTTTTCCACAAGCTAAAATAATTGGATGTACCCTCCTAATCATTAAACTGTATCATTCTTATTTAAAGTCAATAACACTGTGACCCAGCTGAAAGCAATGAGTACTGGTGCTGCTCAAGGTTGTGTTAGAGCTCCTATATTTTTGCACTTTCTAAAAATGAAGTCTTGGCTAAGCGCATGCAGAACTATTTTTAAACACTCATATGATTGTTCCAAGGTCAAGTCTGCTTCACAAGAAAACGGATATGATTATTTCCAATAAATGACAGTTTGTGGCATTGTGTTAGTTTTGAATGGAAAGAAAACCCGAAAGACTGTAGCACAATGGCATGGTGGTTAATGGTTACCCGACAGCAGGAAGCAGGAAGGGCCTTTTTGTGTGGAGTTTGCACATTCTGAGTACTGCAACTTCCCCTCGCAATACAAACACATGCATTTAGCATGGTTAGTTAGTTGGTGATTAACTTTTGTGTGTTAGCTCTTCGAAAGACGAAGTGGTGATCTGTTAAGGTTTTACCTTGCCTCTCACCATATGCATATCCATAGCTGGGACATGCTCTCTCAGATAAGGATAAGTGGAAGATGTCTGTGAAGGTTCTCAGTCATCCAGGTCATCGTAGTCAAAGGAGCTTGCAAAGAAAAGCGTCTGGACTTCTTTAAGTTACTTGAAGACGTTT